>NC_139579.1:26094736-26169736 GCF_946808225.1 Silurus aristotelis
GAGGTCAAACGTTTCCTGTAGTTTTTCACCAGGTTTGCACACACTGCAGGAGGGATTTTGGCCCACTCCTCCATACAGATCTTCTCTAGATCAGTCAGGTTTCTGGCCTGTCGCAGAGAAACAAGGAGTTTGAGCTCCCTCCAAAGATTTTCTATTGGGTTTAGGTCTGGAGATCTTGGGATGGTACTCATCATTCTTCTTCCTCCAAACACGTTTAGTGGAATTATGACCCAAAAGTTCTATTTTGGTCTCATCTGACCACATGACTTTCTCCCATGACTCCTCTGGATCATCCAAATGGTCATTGGCAAACTTAAGACGTGCCTGGACATGTGCTGGTTAAAGCAGGGGAACCTTCCTTGCCATGCATGATTTCAAACCATGACGTCTTAGTGTATTACCAACAGTAACCTTGGAAACGGTGGTCCCAGCTCTTTTCAGGTCATTGACCAGCTCCTCCTGTGTAGTTCTGGGCTGATTTCTCACCTTCCTTAGGATCAATGAGACCCCACGAGGTGAGATCTTGCATGGAGCCCCAGTCCGAGGGAGATTTACAGTCATGTTTAGCTTCTTCCATTTTCTAATGATTGCTCCAACAGTGGACCTTTGTTCACCAAGCTGCTTGGCAATTTCCCTGTAGCCCTTTCCAGCCTTGTGGAGGTGTACAATTTTGTCTCTAGTGTCTTTGGACAGCTCTTTGGTCTTGGCCATGTTAGTAGTTGGATTCTTACTGATCGTATGGTGTGGACAGGTGTCTTTATGCAGCTAACAACCTCAAACAGGTGCATCTAATTTAGGATAATAAATGTAGTGGAGGTGGACATTTTAAAGGCAGACTAACAGGTCTTTGAGGGTCAGAATTCTAACTGAAAGACAGGTGTTCAAATACTTATTTGCAGCTGTATCATACAAATAAATAGTTTAAAAATCATATATTGTGATTTCTGGATTTTTTTTTTTAGATTATGTCTCTCAAAGTGGACATGCACCTACGATGACAATTTCAGACCCCTCCATGATTTCTAAGTGGGAGAACTTGCAAAATAGCAGGGTGTTCAAATACTTATTTTCCTCACTGTAGTTAATACTATGTACATTTTTTGCATTGGAGACATGCACTTGTACATGCTACTTGTAATCAGTTGGTGACGCACATGTGATGGTAAAATAAAAATTGTGGTTTTGGCCAACAAGAACATTTTGCATGAACAGTATAACAGTTTAGGTTGCATGAACAGTTTAAGCACCTCAACATCTCAACAATAATGGAACTGAAATGACTGGACATTTGGTGACAACCAGAAGAGGATGGCTTCCCCCTTTTCAATCAATTTGAGTCAAGAAGCATTTATTGTCATTTGAACCATATATATCTGATGGAGTACACAGTGAAATGAAGCAATGTTTCTCCAGGCCACTTGAGCTACATAAAACATAGAGCTACATAAAAAAAAAACCATAGAGCTACATAACACAACACAGAGCTAAGGATTAAAGTAAATTGTCCTGGCCATATAAAGTGCATCATGTGAAACCTAGTGCAATCTAGCAAGACTAGATTGCTAAAGTCACCACCGGTTTGCTTATTAGGGATACTTAGGGAATTAGGGAACTTTCAGGCTCTGAACTTACACATTCTTTTCTACAACTTTATCACCACTTTATCTCAGTAAAGGTGCTTTAAAACAATGTCCATTGTTCAAATCACAATCATTTGAATTGCAGAATCAAACACACATATATTAAAGATTCTAGGGGGAGATTTCCAGCCAAGAGTTGCACTTTGACCTAAGGTACATGCATGAACGATGCTCGACGATCCATGTCAAAGCATTTTTACATTCTCTTTTTAATCACGACACAGGGCTTGAAGGCTGACTTCTCTGTAATTATACACTCTCAAGTCGCTCACGTCTCGAACGCAAGTGCACAAACATCAGCTCGTGCTGCCTTCCAGTTTCTGGCTCCCTTAGGAAAACAAAATGCCCATACGCATTTAAGTTACATTATGAAAGTGGTTTAACTGTTTAGACAGGAGCCCCACATGCCGTGTTTTCAGCTACCAGCAAAGAAGTGCTCGTTGCTAAGAATCAAATCGAGTGTGCTAGGCATATGGGAGTGCTTAAACCGAGCACGGCAGTCTCATTCTTGACAAAATGAAACGACTCGCAGTTTAATTATGGTAAATATCTGGACTTGGCCATAGGCAGACATGGCAGACGGGCAAACGCTGGGGAATGTAAAAGAAAAATGTTTTTGTTGTCAGCAAAAAGCCACATTTAACTTCTGCATAGCTCTGTTGTGGCACGTGCAAAGCTATACTTTGTGCACAGCATGAAAAGAACAAATACAATGTGATATCTGAAGCGTTGGAGGAAAAAAAAAAACATGAATCTTGTATATTTGTTATACATTATATATCTTTTTTTAGGAAAAGTGGCACTGTCAGAATTAAGGCACCGTATGGTTTAGATTGCATGCTTTTTTTCTATTATAACATCCACATAAAGGGCACCTCCGCAAATCAAAGGGTAGTCAGATTGTGGGATGAAATAAAATACATTTGGGAATAGATTTTGAATTTGAATCATTTCCCTGGCAAGTGTTATAAATAAATCAGGAAGCCACTAGTAACATAACCACTGTGAGGTCAGGGTGATGCCTTCAAGGCATTTGACTATTCACTCCGAATGTTTATTTATTGACTTAAAAATTCTAATAATGCTTTTGTAAAGATCTCCCAGTCGCCCAAGTGGTGCAATGATCTTAAAGATTCTTCATATCTTTAGGTTATGAAAGCATGTATCATTATTATCCAAATGCCATCTGTCAGCAAGAGTCCAAAGAAGTATAATTAATTGCGCTTTCTGTGTGGGAGGAACATCATTCATCTCTTTTTTGTAGATCAGAACAGCACCAGTTGATGTGAATTTCATGACCATTTCATGAGCTGTGCATGCAAGAACGTCTCATACGACAGAAAGTTAGAGAGAGACAAAGAAAATGGGGTTTAAATTGTCATTGTCTAACGGGAGAATCCAGGGTAAAACAAAAAAATCCGCACAATTTATACAGCAAGTCGAACTACAATTTAAAAGAAAAATATTTGTACCTTTTGCTAACAGTGGCTTGCAAGTGTATTGACTTTGATCAGGCTTTTGCACATTTTGTAGTGATAGAAATAGAAATAAAACTTCAATACTGTTTTATGAAATCACCAGAGTTCAATAAAGCTTGTTAGAATTATTTACAAATAAAAAAACCTAAAAGAAAGAAAAAAAAAAACTTTCCCAACCTTAGAGATGCTCTCATTTTTTTTTTGTTAGCTCCAGTTTTTGCTTCTTTGCATTGTCAGGAGCTTGTTGAGGCTTTTGGTTGCCTCTATGGAGAGGTTTTCAATTCAAGTCTATCTGGCAGAAGACTCCAGAGAAGACCAAGAGTGGATGGAGAGAAAATATCTCTTGTATGGACTGGAAAAACCAGCTGGTGAACCGGAAAAGGTTTTTGAAGAATGTCTGGACATCTCTGCTTAGACTGATGCCTCCTCAACCCAAACTCAGATACTCAGAAGAAGATGGATGGATTGGGAAATGATTGCAGTAGTACTGAAATTTGTATAGCTATAAAACCCTTTAATTAGTTGTGGTGCAATCATTTGGTCATCAGAAGTAACCTAATTAGGCATAAATAGTCATGTATAATAAAAAGACGTGTAGGATTTGCATAAATCAACATTTGGTTATTGAAAAAAAGACATCATTAGGGGAATATGATTGAGTCTGTTATTAGATAATGGAAAGAATATGGTCCAACGAAAACCCTGTCTACAATAAATTGTCCACCAAAAAGTCAGCTGGCGTGAAAGCCCAAGTCAAAAAAGCACTGTATATAAGCACTCGGATAAATCCACTCTATTCAAACGTTACCAATTGTGACATTCTGTTTGGCTCAAGCATCAAGCTTACCATGCCCTTATTTCAGCTTTAAAACCCAAAATCCAAACAGAGTAAGTCTGGCTTTAATGAGCCCACGCTGACTGGTTCCGTCTCTTAAAGCAGAGACCACATCACAAACTCTAGTGGCTCCATTTGGTCAAAAAAAGGCTTTAAAGCAGTGCAGAGTGCACACGCTGTGCTCTAATGCATCATGGGTACTGCAACTCTGCAGTGACCACATTCATTAGAGTTGAATTTTTGCACAGATTTGTGAAACAAATAGGAGCTTATTTATATTGAACCGGAGAGTGTCTCGCGCATGTAGGAGTAGTGAGAATATAAAATGTTTATCTGGGGAATTGATTGAAAGCAGTGATATTTTTATCAAGCAGCTGGATCGCGTACATCCGGATCTTTTTGAAGTGGGTTCCTTCCAAACTGTAGGACATCCACGCTTGCATGTGAACCTTGTGTTGTTGTTGTTTTGTTTTTTTTAGTCATGCAGCTTCTTTGCTATTGCTGTGAATGAGTGTGTGTGCAAAGGCTAAATCTGTGCGTGCAGCATGGCGAGGACATGGAACAAACATGTATGAACATACATATACAGTGTATGCTCAGGGTGCCTGTATGCTTCAGTATGATGTTGAATATGCCAGCTGTGGATCAGGGTTATTCAAGTTCAGTGGACTGGGAGCTTTGATTGAAGTGTGTGACGGTTAAATGTGAATGTTAAAGAGCTCAACAGGAATAGATGAGAGGACATGTGGCAGCCATGTGTTTATAGCTCATCTTGCCCCAAAAAAAAACCAACCCTGGCTCTGTCTTTTGAGAAATCTTATCTGGGGGAAAAAACAGGATAAAAACAACTCGTGAAGATAAAAGTAGAACTTGGAGTTTTGAACACCTCATTAAATAGCGCAGATGGAGAGAAACCCGACAACGCTAAAATAACTGTTGAATAGTGCCGAGTATATCACGCTATAGCATGTGAGAATGAGAGAGCAGAAGGAGTTTGTGTTGGAGCATGTAGGAAGTGGATATTGTTGATATTGTTTGGGTAGCATCAGCACAGCTGGTGCACAGAGGACGTATGCGAACTGTAATTAATATCAACGGTTTACTTCAATGGCTTGGGACCATGGTTTACATTTTAAGCACTTATCATTGAAAGTTTCACAAGTCAAGTCAAGAAGCTTTTATTGTCATTTCTACCATATATAGCTGATGCAGTACACAGTGACATGAAACAACATTCCTCCAGAACCCTGATGCTACATACAAGAACATAAAACACACGGCTAAGGACTAGTAAGAGTCCTCGCCACATAAAGTGCAAACAGTGCAAAGACTACACAGGACAGTGCAAAGACAACACAGGACAGTGCAAAGACAACACAGGACAGTGCAAAGACAACACAGGACAGTGCAAAGACAATACACAAAACACAAAATAGCTCCGCCAATAAACCTGTTGTAAAGAGACAAAGTGAACAGTAGCTAAAATGTAAACAAAATGCTGTGCAAAAGAGCAAATAGCAGCAATCCAGAAAACATGTGCAAAAACGGCATGTAAACAGTTTATGGTAATGAAGTGATGAGTGGTACTGAAGACACAAAATGTCACCCT
The DNA here is from genome assembly GCF_946808225.1 of Silurus aristotelis. Classification (NCBI taxonomy): domain Eukaryota; kingdom Metazoa; phylum Chordata; class Actinopteri; order Siluriformes; family Siluridae; genus Silurus; species Silurus aristotelis. The sequence continues at coordinate 26,100,299 of NC_139579.1, forward strand.
AACAATAATGGAACTGTAATGTATTGGCATTCTGTGCAACCAGGGTGAGTCTGGTTTCTCTCAAGGTTTTTTCTTTGCCACAGTCGCCACTGGATCACTAATTAGTGAAAAACTTATATACCGTATAATGTAAAAATTAAGGGAACTGTAAACAATGAGTGTACTTGTAAACATACACTGTATACTTCTGTATAGCAGCTATTAATAGCAGTTTGAAATGTGTGCAACACCAGAAATTGAGTAAATGTGCAAAACAGCATGTTGACTGTTAAAATATGGGTGGTGCTACAGTATAGACCTGGATGTATATGTACACTGAGGAAAATAAGTATTTGAACACCCTGCTATTTTGCAAGTTCTCCCACTTAAAAATAATAGAGGGGTCTGAAATTGTCATAGTGGGTGCAGGTCCACTGTGAGAGACATAATCTAAAAAAAAAAAAAAAAATCCAGAAATCACAACGTATGATTTTTAAACTATTTATTTGTATGATACAGCTGCAAATAAGTATTTGAACACCTGTCTATCAGCTAGAATTCTGACCCTCAAAGACCTGTTAGTCTGCCTTTAAAATGTCCACCTCCACTACATTTATTATCCTAAATTAGATGCACCTGTTTGAGGTCGTTAGATGCATAAAGACACCTGTCCACCCCATACAATCAGTAAGAATCCAACTACTAACATGGCCAAGACCAAAGAGCTGTCCAAAGACACTAAAGACAAAATTGTACACCTCCACAAGGCTGGAAAGGGCTACAGGGAAATTGCCAAGCAGCTTGGTGAAAAAAGGTCCACTGTTGGAGCAATCATTAGAAAATGGAAGAAGCTAAACATGGCTGTCAATCTCCCTCAGACTGGGGCTCCATGCAAGATCTCACCTCGTGGGGTCTCAATGATCCTAAGGAAGGTGAGAAATCAGCCCAGAACTACACGGGAGGAGCTGGTCAATGACCTGAAAAGAGCTGGGACCACCGTTTCCAAGGTTACTTTTGGTAATACACTAAGACGTCATGGTTTGAAATCATGCATGGCACCGAAGGTTCCCCTGCTTAAACCAGCACATCTCCAGGCACATCTTAAGTTTGCCAATGACTATTTGGATGATCCAGAGGAGTCATGGGAGAAAGTCATGTGGTCAGATGAGACCAAAATAGAACTTTTGGGTCATAATTCCACTAAACGTGTTTGGAGGAAGAAGAATGATGAGTACCATCCCAAGAACACCATCCCTACTGTGAAGCATGGGGGTGGTAGCATCATGCTTTGGGGGTGTTTTTCTGCACATGGGACAGGGTGACTGCACTGTATTAAGGAGAGGATGACCGGGGCCATGTATTGCAAGATTTTGGGGAACAATCTCCTTCCCTCAGTTAGAGCATTGAAGATGGGTCGAGGCTGGGTCTTCCAACATGACAATGACCCGAAGCACACAGCCAGGATAACCAAGGAGTGACTCTGTAAGAAGCATATCAAGGATCTGGCATGGCCTAGCCAGTCTCCAGACCTAAACCCAATAGAGAATCTTTGAAAACAAACTCCGTGTTTCTCAGCGACAGGCCAGAAACCTGACTGATCTAGAGAAGATCTGTGTGGAGGAGTGGGCCAAAATCCCTCCTGCAGTGTGTGCAAACCTGGTGAAAAACTACAGGAAACGTTTGACCTCTGTAATTGCAAACAAAGGCTACTGTTCCAAATATTAACATTGACTTTCTCAGGTGTTCAAATACTTATTTGCAGCTGTATCATACAAATAAATAGTTACAAAATCATACATTGTGATTTCCGGATTTTTTTTTTAGATTATGTCTCTCACAGTGGACATGCACCTACAATGACAATTTCAGACCCCTCCATGATTTCTAAGTGGGAGAACTTGCAAAATAGCAGGGTGTTCAAATACTTATTTTCCTCACCGTATATGAATTGAGTATATGAGTCTTTGTGCCATCTCAGGGAGATTTTTCTTGATACAGTCACCACTGGCTCGCTCATTACAATTACAATGAACAAACTTATAGGCACTACACTTATACATTCTTTTATACAACTTTATAACCGCATTATCTCTGTAAAACTGCTTCGAAACACTGTCTATTGTTAAAAGCGCTCTACAAATAAAAATGAATTGAACCGGTAAATTAGTTGTCACTATCTTTTGTCTCTTCTTTCTTGATCTGTCGGTCAATATGTAGGGCAGTTTTAATTATGTCACATTGCGGGCCATCACACACACACACACACACACACACACACACATTTACTTTTTTGGTACACACTGTATTTATCCTGAAATATTGATCTAGATAAGACCGTTTTTAATAAAGCTGTACTTGGGCTTTTGTGTTATAAACAAAACTAGCATTTAGATCAAATTGTATGTTATGCATTGTAATTTAAAGTAAAACATTAATAACATCACATGTGACAGTTAAAGATTTTAAAGATTTCGTTTAAATTTGTAATACGTAATTTGTAATTTGGAGGAACGTGGAAAGTGGTATATGTAGTACTGTGGAAAGTGGTAAATCACTGGTTAAGACTCTGGGTTACTGATCGGATGGTTTGGGGTTCAAGCCCATGTATCGCCAAGCTTCCACTCTTTGGGCCCCTGTGCCAGGCCCTTAACCCTCAGTACTCCAGGGGTGCTGGATTGTGGCTGACCCTGCACTCTGACCCCAGCTCCTAAAATCACTGGGATATGCAAATAAGTTATTCTACTATATATTAAAATGCTAATCAACAAATAATTATTTGAAACCAGGCAAACTTCAGACTGATCAGAAATCTTGATCATTCATTTATGGTAAATATGTAAGCAACTGGAAAATGTGAGTCAAGGCTACTTTATAAGTTTACAGACGTACAATATGTACTCTAATAGTCCTTACTCATTGGGTGGAGGGTGCAGGGTGGAGGTCAGTAGAATCAAGCTCACCCTCTTCCCTTCAAGTTGAACGTTCTGGGTGGGAAAGAATTTCCTGAATGCCTTGCCTTACCCATGTCCTCAGTAAACCCCAAGCTTTGATACACGTACCATGATTCAGCAGCCGGAGCAGTAGAACGAGTGACAGAGGATGTGATGACTAAAGAACCTGAGCCAAACCAAAGTCACTGATCCATAATGGGGTCGAAATATGTCCGTTAGGCAGTGGGTTTGGACAAGGTACTGTGTCAGTTTAGTTCTCGGCCTTGTTATTGATGAGGGTATGACTCTCATTTACCACAGTAGAAGAAATACTGCTTTCATTCACATGTTGAATAAACCTCTCTTTTTCTCTCTCTCTCCCTGGCTAGCTGATTGCTATTGGCCTCTACAATTTCCTGTTGGTTCCCTTAGGGCCTCATATGACTTCCTTCCATCTTGATACTCTCTGAATAGTTTGTGAATCATCTTTCCTGTTCCTCCTTTACAGGAGAAAATCACAAAAAATACAAAGGCAAACCTTCTCTTTTCTATCTTCGATTGCAGAAATCCCAAGGTTCAATCCATATTGTCTTTTTGAGCACATTTAGCATTTTGGATGTACCTGAAACTCTGAACCGTGTAATCAAATCTATGCTATGGTGTGGCTTAAATATGAAAATATGAATTGTGGAGAGATCTGATGTATATTATTATTCATTCAAATCAGGTGAATCAATATTAGTTTAGTTTAATGTGAGTTCCACTGAATTGGGCACCAAATAGGGGATCATGTTATCCAGCTGGGTTTGTGGATTGTGAGGAGGCTTTGATTTACATACATTTAAGGAAACACAGGAAACAATGTGATCTCTCATTTTGAGGTTTATTATTTTTGTGTTGCTATAACCAGATGCATTAATCTGGTAATCTAATCGAATAGATACAGCATTCTCACAATAATAGATTTTCATAATTTGAATAGGAGACACACTACTGTGTTTTTTTTGCCAAAAGGAACTAAAGGTGTGGATCAGGGGATCTTTTAGGGGAAGCCTTTTCTTTTCTTTCATGCAGGTGCTAGCTTCAAAACAGAACGCCTGTGTTTGGAAAAATTGTGTGATGCATTTACAGCATTGATTTTGACATGCTGGCAATGCTGGTATGTCTCTTCCCCCTCTTTGATAGCTCGCACAAATTTTGTTCAAATCTGCAGCTATATATTTAAATATATGTGTGCAGAATTGGAGCAATTACACAAAGAGAACATATATACAGACACAGTGGCATTTCATTACACTTGTTACGATATATAAATGTGTTTGTGTGTGATGTATATTACATTACTCACGTTTTACTTGCAGTGCCCTGATTTCATGCACCAAGTCAATTCGGAATTATTGTGCATATGATGAATATTCCAATATTCAATGCCCAGATATTTGTCAATGTTTGTTTTTCTTTCTGTATTTATACAGAGCTACTATTATAATTTAATCTGTGCTTGAGGTCTAATATTCCCTAACTTTCTCTATGATATTCAGAGTTTCTACACTGAGTGTTTCATTAGTAGCCCAATCACAATCACCTCTTTTTCCCCCTGGCAGGATGAACTGGATCTCACTGACAAGAACAGAGAAGCCATGTTTGCCTTGCCTGCTGAGAAGAAATGGCAGATCTACTGCAGCAAGAAGAAGGTTAGTGCTTGTCTCCTGGGCTCAAACGGTTAAAAAAAAATGCTACGCAAGTTCCAATGAGACCTCTTTACTGAATATTAGACAAAGATTTAGGGATGATGGCATGCAAAAAAGCAGGATGCTAACCCGCTTTCAGACAAAGATCTGTAAAACGTTTAACGCTTTGAAATGGAAATGCGTAAAAGTTGCTTGCTCTAAACCGCACGCTAAGATGTTCGCCATACTCATCACACTTATCTGCTCCCTTCCTCTGCCGAACAGGGGCGACGCTTTAGTTTGTGGTTGGCCACTTTCAGGATATTACTCTCTCCCTCTCTCTCTGATTACAGTGAGCGCACTGTGGTGGCCAAATGAAAGCCTTACCGGATCTCACATTAAACAATTGCACATGGCTGTCCTCTGGCTCATGTATTGGTAATTGCGATTCCTTTGGCAGAGTAAACAGAGACCAACTTTTTGCAGTTCTGGCTTGGTGTCCTGCTGATTTTAGACCTTGACCCTCTTTTCATCGCTGTAAAACCTACAGCACACAGACTGATATGCAACGCTGACCTTCCTGCAGCCCGTTACAGCCTCTGGTCAGGGTGGCTGTGTCGGGATTGGAGGCAGGGCGGGGTTGGGTTGGTCCACAGTTTTGTGTGTGGTTTGGAGCAGAAACGCCATGCCTGCTGGAACCAAGTCATCTGCAGCCAATGTTCTCTCTCTCTGACAGCAAAAAAAAAAAAAAAAAAAAGAGTCTGACAGGTCTCCCTTCAATGCAGAATGTTCGAAAGAAGGAGGGGGAAAAGGAACCAGAACCAGGCGAGGGTTTGCTTGGAAAAAAACATTCTGAAAGAAAACAAAAAGCTTATTCATGTTGGCCACAGCAGTAAGCAGGACTTGCGTGAATCCCTCACATGCCAGATATACATGCAGATCGATGTATTCAAAGCATTAGACTCTGTGACCAAAGAAAACACTTACTGGAAAGTGGTTAAGAAGAAAGAACAAAATTCGAAGCCCTTGTTTCATGCTACAAAGTCATGCGTAGTGACAGGAATATCCCTATTACGCCATTTCGGAGTTTCACTCGGACGCCATTCCAGATGTCAGACTGTTCTGTTTGACCGCTAAATGTAAAGTTGTTCTGATGCAAATTGATTGATGCTTTTGATTGATATTTGAAATTGAAGTTGAAGGTTAAGGCTAATGTTTTTATAACCTGGTAGAGGTAGTTTTGGGATTTTAATTTACAGCCATCAGATGACTAGTTTTATAATGGAACTTTAAACTCAGCCAATATTTTAACCCTGTAAGATACAAATAAAGAGAAAAAATACACAATTTCATCTGTCAAATGTTGTAAAAGATGTAAATGAAACCTGCAGGTTATAAGTTTTAATCCCAGGACAACCAGAGCCACATAACTGTTTTTGTATAAGTTGTAGCTCAGTGGTCAAGATGCTGGACTTTTGATCAGAAGGCCATTTCCCAACTTAATTCCCATCACCATCATGCTGCCACTGCCACAAAGATTATTGCATAATGCTATAAATGTAAATATTAGGAACACTACAAGCGGAGTTACTGCTACGACCCAAATGTTCACGTAATGCTGTGGAAAATTCATAAAACAAGTTCCTCTGCTTCTATTTATTACAGCAGCATTTTTTTTCCTCATCGTTGTGAAGACCACTTAGAGGTACTTATTGTAGAGGTACTTTTGTACATGGATACAAAACTAAAATCACACCTTTATGTCAGGATTGGCCAAAATACTGGACACTGGAGACTCTTTTTAAAATGTGTCCTCACAGTCCATTTCTCAAAAATGATGTTTTTTTTTATAATTCCTTTATGAGGACCAGACATTATATAGGCCATGTGTTAGTTGGTATTAAAATGATAAGTTTGTTAAAATGCCCTCTGTAGTCAGGACCGTTGTCTGTGGTGTGCTGATTATTATGATTATTATTATTATTATTATTATTATTATTATTATTATTATTATTATTATTATTATTATTATTATTATTATTACTATAGAATCAAGCATTTAGCAGTACAGCATATATAGAGCAAGATAGACAGTAAAATGCCAAAAGCTCATTTGGTGCTTATGTTACCAGACACATTTTTTTTTAGCTGTCAGTTTGTGAAAATGTTGCCAACCTTCCAAAAGTTCCATTTTTGACTTTGCTATGGTCACTTATCCATAGAAACCATATAATCAAGTCCAGACTATAATCCATGTTTTCTATGGTAGATTATTCTGTAGTGGCACAGAAAGTATTATAGTTAGAGGACACACTCTGACACTATAACAACTCCATAACAGAGTAGCCATAAAAGCCTTAATAAACACCCTCGTACGCATTCCAGCTCCAACGAGAATATTTTGGCTGTCAGACAGACGGTTGTGTAACAGCACTGGCTGCATGCGCATGTTTGCGTGCTTGTGGTCGAGACCTTGTTGTAAACGGTTCGTGCACTTTTTCGGGTTGCGGTAATGCATTCTGAATGACTTGATTGCCTTGATTGAAGTGAGCAGAGGCACACAAGTCACTCTTTGTGTTTGCTTGCAGGTCTTGAACTCGCAGTTTATTTGAATTGGACATTTGGGTATTAGGGTGTCATTATAAGATGTAAAAGTAAAATGAAAGATGTTGTTTTTTTTTTTCTTGAAAGCATATGTTTTTTCTTATTCAGTCAGCTCAAGATTGAAAAGAAAGCAGAAAATGAATGGAAAACATTTCATTTTAAAAAAGTGGCCTTTCCTATAGAAGTGTTTTCCCCCTGATTATAAATTATCCTTGTCTTGGCTTGGATCCTGCAGAAGTATTGTGTTGTTTTGATAAAATGAGATAAACAGGGTAAGAGAGGCTTGAGCTTTCGTTAGGAATGTCACAGTTTACACCAAAGTTCTACTGACATGTAGCATTAAAATAATCACCTCTTTTAATGGATTAGAAAATGGTGCATGGCAGTTTGGTGAAACGGCAACTTTATGAACAAGGAACAAGGAAGCATACAGACCTGGATAAAGCATTTCGTTGTGCTGGATTCCTGCAGCTGAAATCAGATCTCTGAAGTGGAATTGGAGGATGAAGCACAGTATAGCCTGCTGAGATGTCGGATCCTAGCAAGATGGTTGTCTGACTTCAAAAACATGGCCGATTACTGCTCTGGCACTGAAAAAGACAAAAAAATGTGTGCTAATATGATTTAAGCAAGAAGATTCTGCAAGGCTGTTCCTGAAAGGAAATAACCAGCGTCTTTCTAGCCTGTGGGATATGCAAAGGAATTTATGGTTATATCATACTGTTGAGCTTCGAAAACATGTTGCTTCTCAGCTAGTAAGCCAAAAAAAAAGGACAGAGAAGCTGGAATTAATACGAAGAATTTTGAAAGTAAAGATGCCACTGGGGTTTTTACTTTTATTGGACGTATGTGTGAAGTTTGTGGGACAAAGTTTATCACGTTATTATAATATTAGCATTTATTCCTTCATCCTTTGTAACTGCCTGGTCAGGGCTGCCATGGTTTAAACACTAGACCATGGGTCACCAACGTGGTGCCCGCGGACACCAGGTAGCCCGCAAGGGCCCGTGGGCCTTTTCTAAAAATAGCTGTTTCCTACTTTGTTGAATCATTGTTGATAATTATTGTGAGAAATCATTAACATGATCAGTGTCTTCACATAGATGAATGTCATTAATTATTAATAACAACATATAATAAAAGGTCAATTGAGCAAATTTGTTATTTCAGATCAAACTGAAAACTGTGTGTATCAAACTGGTAGCCCTTCATATTAATCGGTACCCAAGAAGTAGCTCTCAGTTTCAAAAAGGTTGGTGAAGAAAAGCTGATCTAGCTTTTGTATTTAGATATAATTTGGGAAACAGAACCAGTTCTTTACAAATCTTGAGTTCAGATTACGATGCCATGAAACGTTTCCATTTTTAGAACACTGTAGCTCGTGTATTTTTTCCACATTATTGTAAGCTTTTGTCAATAGAGTGAGAACTTATTCTTCATGGTCATGTTTCCACAAACCTTTGTCCATAAAGTGTACCTCTGGTTTGCAGGATCGGGCAGAAGCGTGACTGAACCTTGGGGCAGAAGCGTGACTGAACATGCAGGTCTCTACTCTAGTGGAAGCGTACTGTATAAGAGCAAGCCCACAATGATAAACAACTGTGCAGCTTAAGTGCTTACATTTATACCTACTTATACAGTCTGGTGTACCACAATCCAGGTTGGACACACACTAAATACCATGTTGGAATCTGCTAAAGGAAATGTTTGGCTGTATCCTGTCTCTTTGTATTCTTATCCAAAGTCATCAATCCGGAGGAATAATCAGTAACATGTTTCCCAAATGTCTTCAGTTCTGATTATTAGCATTCTGTGTTAAAGCCATAAGCACCCCCCCCCCCAAACCTCCTCCCCCCCCAATGACGCCAGTCTCAGCTGCGTAGATGCACTTTTACTGAGCATTAGTCACGTGGAAATATCATTAATCATAATTTTAAAAATGTGAAATTGTGTTTTCCTTCTCTAAAGGAAATGATGAGGCTAATGAATCTTATGCATGGAGTTAATTACTGCTTAATTACATGCTTCTCTGGTTCAGCAGAAGAGTTTGAAATATTTAATAACAGACATTTTAAAGCATATTATTTATTTAATCGTGATAATAACCAATTTTTTTTTATGGTTATCATGCACATAGCAAGAGTAACTATACATATAGACAAAATGACATATAGACAAAATGATGCACACAACCCATGTACAGTAAGTAAAAAAAATTATGATTATTATTATTGAGATACTCAATAACAAAACTCCACTTTACTGATGCCCCAAGTCTCAGCACCAAAATCCGCCATGATGTACACTATTAAGCCTCTGGAGTCGACAAATACGCCGGCACGTTTTGTGGCATATTTTTTTATTTATATATATTTTTTTTCCCTCATAAAGCCAAAATTAACTTGATAGTACAGATAAGAGCAATACATCAATTGAATCTGTAAAGAATCTACTTTTATTTGTATATACTCTTAATAACAACAAAATGCTATGCTTTTGTAAAATAAGGAAATACAGTGGGTGCTATCTGCTGTCTCTCTCTCTCTCTCTCTCTCTCTCTCTCTGTCATCTCTCTTCACAGACAGATAAATTAAACAACCTAAATTTAAGTGAATACTCTTAAATTAACCGATTTACATTGAATTATCATCCGATTATGTAATCCGTATGAAAGTTAGAAGAGGTACAGTTTCCCCGGTATCACCTCATTAACCAACCGTGTGGAAACAGGAAAAGTTCTGTGTGGTGTCTTGATGATTTACGTAATTTTAAAAACACAACTAAAACCCAATTTTAGCTCTTGTCTTTAAACTTTTTTATCAGCGTAAAAATTTTATTTAATTAAAACATCAAGAACCCAAACTGACCTTTTGCTATGCTAAATTGTCAGATGTGCGCTGCATTAATCACACATTGATAAAAATAATTTGTTAACGTATTATTTATATATATATATATATATATACACACACAGTGAGGGAAAATAAGTATTTGAACACCCTGCTATTTTGCAAGTTCTCCCACTTAGAAATCATGGAGGGGTCTGAAATTGTCATCGTAGGTGCATGTCCACTGTGAGAGACATAATCTAAAAAATAAAAATCCAGAAATCACAATGTATGATTTTTTTAATATTTATTTGTATGATACAGCTGCAAATAAGTATTTGAACACCTGAGAAAGTCAATGTTAATATTTGGTACAGTAGCCTTTGTTTGCAATTACAGAGGTCAAACGTTTCCTGTAGTTTTTCACCAGGTTTGCACACACTGCAGGAGGGATTTTGGCCCACTACTCCATACAGATCTTCTCTAGATCAGTCAGGTTTCTGGACTGTTGCTGAGAAACATGGAGTTTGAGCTCCCTCCAAAGATTCTCTATTGGGTTTAGGTCTGGAGACTGGCTAGGCCACGCCAGAACCTTAATATGCTTCTTACAGAGCCACTCCTTGGTTATCCTGGCTGTGTGCTTCGGGTCATTGTCATGTTGGAAGACCCAGCCTCAACCCATCTTCAATGCTCTAACTGAGGAAAGGAGGTTGTTCCCCAAAATCTCGCAATACATGGCCCCGGTCATCCTCTCCTTAATACAGTGCAGTCGCCCTGTCCCATGTGCAGAAAAACACCCCCAAACCATGCTTCACAGTAGGGATGGTGTTCTTGGGATTGTACTCATCATTCTTCTTCCTCCAAACACGTTTAGTGGAATTATGACCCAAAAGTTCTATTTTGGTCTCATCTGACCACATGACTTTCTCCCATGACTCCTCTGGATCATCCAAATGGTCATTGGCAAACTTAAGACGTGCCTGGACATGTGCTGGTTTAAGCAGGGGAACCTTCCGTACCATGCATGATTTCAAACCATGACGTCTTAGTGTATTACCAACAGTAACCTTGGAAACGGTGGTCCCAGCTCTTTTCAGGTCATTGACCAGCTCTTCCCGTGTAGTTCTGGGCTGATTTCTCACCTTCCTTAGGATCATTGAGACCCCACGAGTTGAGATCTTGCATGGAGCCCCAGTCCGAGGGAGATTGACAGTCATGTTTAGCTTCTTCCATTTTCTAATGATTGCTCCAACAGTGGACCTTTTTTCACCAAGCTGCTTGGCAATTTCCCCGTAGCCCTTTCCAGCCTTGTGGAGGTGTACAATTCTGTCTCTAGTGTCTTTGGACAGCTCTTTGGTCTTGGCCATGTTAGTAGTTGGATTCTTACTGATTGTATGGGGTGGACAGGTGTCTTTATGCAGCTAACGACCTCAAACAGGTGCATCTAATTTAGGATAATAAATGTAGTGGAGGTGGACATTTTAAAGGCAGACTAACAGGTCTTTGAGGGTCAGAATTCTAGCTGATAGACAGGTGTTCAAATACTTATTTGCAGCTGTATCATACAAATAAATAGTTTAAAAATCAAATATTGTGATTTCTGGATTTTCTGTGATTTTATTGTGATTTCTGGATTCTCTCACAGTGGACATGCACCTACGATGACAATTTCAGACCCCTCCATGATTTCTAAGTGGGAGAACTTGCAAAATAGCAGGGTGTTCAAATACTTATTTTCCTCACTGTGTATATATAATGTATTTGTGTGTGTATGTGTATATATATATGTGTGTGTGTGTGTGTATATATATATATATGTGTGTGTGTGTGTGTGTGTGTGTGTGTGTGTGTGTGTGTGTGTGTGTGTGTGTGTGTGTGTGTGTGTGTGTGTGTATATATACAGTACAGACCAAAGGTTTGGACACACCTTCTCATTCAAAGAGTTTTCTTTATTTTCATGACTATGAAAATTGTAGATTCACACTGAAGGCATCAAAACTATGAATTAACACATGTGGAATTATATATGGAATTATATACATAACAAAAAAGTGTGAAACAACTGAAAAATGTCATATTCTAGGTTCTTCAAAGTAGCCACCTTTTGCTTTGATTACTGCTTTGCACACTCTTGGCATTCTTTTGATGAGCTTCAAGTGGTAGTCACCTGAAATGGTCTTCCAACAGTCTTGAAGGAGTTCCCCGAGATATGCTTGGCACTTGTTGGCCCTTTTGCCTTCACTCTGCGGTCCAGCTCACCCCTAAACCATCTTTCAGGTCATTGGGTTCAGGTCCGGTGACTGTGGAGGCCAGGTCATCTGGCGCAGCACCCCATCACTCTCCTTCTTGGTCAAATAGTCCTTGATGCCTTCAGTGTGACTCTACAATTTTCATAGTCATGAAAATAAAGAAAATTTATGAATGAGAAGGTGTGTCCAAACTTTTGGTCTGTACTGTATATACACACACACACACACACACACATATATACATACATACATACATATATACATATATATATATATATATATATATATATATATATATATATACATACATATATACACACACACACACACACACATATATACAGTGAGGAAAATAAGTATTTGAACACCCTGCTATTTTGCATAATAATTATTATTATTATTATTACATACACACACACATTTTTCTGTGTGTGTGTATATGTGTATATGTTTCTTGTTGCTGGGCCCTGTAACCACAACCTGCTGATCAGAAGTCCATCCCTAACCACTGACCTACTATATTTGCAAATCAGAAAGCCAACATGCCAGGTTCATAAACCTTCATAGCTGACTTTTCAAAAAACTCCATAGTTTATTTTCCTATCAGTAGTGATGTACTTGTGCTTCTTGAAAGGACATGTTCTTTTTGGTACCTGCAGTATTTAGCGTTTTGGCAGCTGCGTTGTCACGTTCACATTTGCACAGCTGCTCTGCTGAGAGAGTCACTGAGCTCAGCCAGCATGTTCCCGAATCTCCACAAACACGCCGAAGCCCAATCTCAGGAACGTCTACGTGAGTCAAAAACGAAACTACAGAAAGCAGAAAGGCAGTAAAATGCTTTAGTGAGTGTACATGCTCAGGGGTCACATTGTAAAAGAAACTGGGTGAAATTTTATTCCATATGAATGAAGAGGAGAAATGTGTAAGAAAGAGAAATGTGTCTTCAAATAAAAAAGCACATATGCACTGGAAGAGCACTGTGCGTGCGTGCGTGCGTGCGTGCGTGCGTGCGTGCGTGCGTGCGTGCGTGCGTGCGTGCGTGCGTGCGTGCGTGTGTGTGTGTTCAGTTAGGGTCATAATGAGGACATATAACAGAGTAAACACAGGTTTTTAATTCTTTCCTGCATTTTTTGATTGAGCACAAAACATTTTTTTGCTGCCTTTTCTTACTCTCCCTCTTTCCTCTCTCCCTTTCTATTTCTACTTCTCAGTCACCTTCTCTTCCATCACAGTGTACTGTATAAAAAACTAATTTACAAACATGTCACCAAGCCACTGGAACACTTACCCAAACAGAGGTGACAGAAGGAAGTCGCCACTTTAGCGCACTGTCTTACTCTGTGGATCCAGTCAGCGTGCATTATGGGTATTATGTAAAATTATTCAAAGTGATCTATACAGTAGTTATTTACAGATTTTTACATAATGGCAGAGATTTTCCTGCCCCCATCCACCCCCTTTCTTTACCCCTTCTTTCACTCTTTTACTTTCCCCATCCATCCCTTTTCTCCACATTGTTCCCATAACTCATCTTTCCCATTTGCTTCTTCCTGTTGCTCCTACTGCTTTTTATTCTTTTCATCTTTCTCCTCCTCCTCCTTCTTCTAATTTTTCACTATCTTCTTCTTCACATTATCCTCGTCTTCCTCATCCATTTAGTCAATATTTCCTCCTCCTGCTTCTCTTTCTTTTGATGAAGATGAGAGAAAATGAAGGCATACAAAGTAAAGAATGAAAATTCATTTTCTCTCATCTTTTTACCCCCCCCCCCCCAATCTCAATTTCAACTTTTTCCTTCTCCATTATATCCTTATAATAAAATTTAATGGTGCACTTTTAATGTAATGTTAATTCCTCAGGTACTTATATGGAAAATATCACAGGAATTAATAGATGCTGTTCTTCTATAAATATAGATGACACAATTAAGTGTTTGTTTACGTGTGTGTGTGTGTGTGTGTGTGTGTGTGTGTGTGTGTGTGTGTGTATGTATATATATATAGGATGCTGGTTGGAGCTCTATTGCAGGCCACTTAAGATCTTCCACTCCAAACCATGTAAAGCATATCTTCATGGAGCTGACTTTCTGTACAGGGGCATTGTCATGCTGGAACAGGTTTGAGTCTCCTAGTTTAAATAAAGGGGATATTAATCAACTTTGTGGTGACAGTTTGGGAAAGAACCACATAAACTGGAAAAGTCGGGTGTCCCAATACTTTTGTTGCCCCATCACTTACTTATCCATGCTTTATTCCACAAAAGTCTCAATTATGTGTAACCTTATCAGGTGCAAGTGCAATTTCAAGATTAAATGACATCATTTTCTTCATTAATCACGTGGAGAACACACTGTTGGTTTTTTTTGCTGCTACATTAAATAAACGTATTAAACAAACTATTGGTATTTAATCAGAAACCAGTTCCTTAGTGCTGGTGTTTTATGTACACCCCGATGTCACGCACATCTACAGCAGGTAAGGTGTTTTCAGGTAACATGTTCAACCTGAATGGAAGGTAAAAGCCCTGTAGACCAGACCTGGGAGGCTTCATGATAAACAGCAGTAGCATTCTAAATTATTTTGTGCACAGCTTGAGTGATGCTTAGCACCAGAGGTGACTGTCACATGGCCTGCCCGCTGTTGACTTATTGCCGTCTGATGTGCGCAGCATGGATTATTTTGTGAGACGGTGCACTTTGTGATCAGATCGGTGAGCATGTCCCTAAGGGAATAGTGATGAACTAACACCATTTGGTGTCGCAGCTGGTTTTAAAAACAACCAATGAGTGTTACAACCTAGTTAGGAGAACAGCGTCTAAACATAGATGTGTTCATTGCAAAATTGCATTGTTCTTGGTTAATAAATTTAGGATTGTGTTGTGTGTGTGTGTGTGTGTGTGTGTGTGTGGTGGGGGGGGGTATACAGAGTTATGTAACATGATGAAATTTTACAGAGGAGGCACAGTTTTCCATTCTTTTCAGTGCATTTTACCTAATCTTGTTCTTTCTCTATTTCTCTCTCTTTATTACCTTTACTTTTAAACATGTAACCAAGCCAACTCTAACCAACTCAACCGACTCTAGGATATTGCTAATTTACAGAACTGTCTTTCTCTAATGAATGACATCAAGTCAGAGTGCATTATGGATATTTCATGGTTGTTTGGATACATTATTAATATGACACAAAACACCAAAGTCTAAACTGCATTATATCATGATTAGGAGTTCTAGGTTTAGTCATGTCACTTTTCCTGTTCATTCTTTGCTTTTCTTCCTTCTCTATCTTCTTATTCTTTACTGCCAATCACTTCACATATCGCTTTCCACCCTCTCAACATTCTTCTCCTTCTTTTTCCTTTGCTCTTATATCTTTTTTTTTTATTCTTTAATGTCTTTCTTCTTTTATGTGAAAATCTTTTCATCATTTACGTCTTCCCCAAGCTCCTCCTCATGCTGCTCCTCTTTTGCATGTTCCCATAATTCACAGGTTAAAATGACTTTGATCGCAGTGGAAAAACATCTTGTTTGATAGAAATGTTCATTTCTAGTACTATGAATTTTCTTTTACTATTTGATTTGATAGACTAATTTAACCTGACCAGTTCTATAATCTGATACAGCACTCCCTGATTGAGTGAACTGCTACACAAGCTGAGCTTCAGTGCCGTAACTTAATGGAAATGTAAAGAATTTTTAATACATGTGCAAGTATTTGCTATTCAGTGTAATTATATTGTGCTGACAGACAATGCAAGGTCAGATCTAAGCTACATTTGAGTCTTAAAGTTCTCCTTTCTAACCATCCAAAAGTCACTGTCCACTGACTTTGACTGACTTGTTTTTTTGGCCACTGCTGATTTTTTTAAAGACAAGCAAGTGAAACAGCAATTCCCTACATTGATTCTACAACTAAGAGAAGTGGTTATTTAAGATAAATGAATGAATGTACAGTAGGTACATTCATTCATTTATCTTAAATAACCACTTCTCTTAGTTGTAGTTCCTCCTCAATAATTTGTGCAAGCGATGCCTGAACCTGTATCCTGCCACATAGGTAGCCTATATAGCTAGTCGGCCTGCAAGCATTGCAAATGAAATCTTCACTACTGAACTGAACATCTTCACACAGCAGGTATATCTAAAGTGAATATATTTTATTTGATAGACACCTTGTTTACTTTGCAGTTAAGAACAGAAAGAGACAGAGAGAGAGAAATGGAAATTAAAGGTCTTTATAGTGGGTTCCTGAGTGACTCGATACTGGTAGTTCTCTTGTCCAAGGAAGAAAATTTGATTCCACATGTGGCCGGGAGTTCAAGAGAGAATATTTGAAGTGATATTTTGAGTGAATGGAGAGGCTTATTTTCCCTACTGTCAATCACCGTGTCGCTAGCCAATCAGGAGTGTTTGTTTGTTCATGTATGTGGAGCAGGTTGGATAGCACTTTCCTTCCGTTGAGTTGGGTCGCCATGTAATGTTACTTCCATAAAAGAAGCCATTGGCTGGATTTCTGTATCTCAGAGGAAGCTCGCAGAGACGTAAATTGCGAATTAGCCAGAACTAAATTACAGAAATTCCATTTAGTACAAATCAAATAATACCATGCCACACTGTTCCCCATTACAAAAGACTCAAATCTGTATCTGTATTATATGGTAAGTTCTTGCATTTAAATTGAAGGTACATTTAGATTAAAGGTGATAAACCTGAACCACATCAGCATTTTTATGAGTCTTTGAGGGGCCGTAATGTAACTCATTGTCATCTGTTCAGTCAGTTAACAGAAATAACTCTGAAAGCGGAATAGGTTGTTTCGAGGTCGTTTCCTGGACCCTCTGATGTGTTTCTGAATCTTTATAAGACGACTGAGTCTAAATATTATTTTCATGTTTAATGTGAAAACGGGTTCGTGTGCGGCATCGAACTGTTTGGGGGCAACGCTATGGAACAAGAGAATTCACTTATATAGTCTTATTGCACAGTATCATGGTAATAATAAAAAAGTTTGATGATAAATTTACACACAAAAAATAATGTATGAGTGTAAGAAATTGTCAAATTTCTTTTTTCTTTTCTTTTGTTTTTTGAGATTAGGTATTATTTTGTTATCTGTTATACCTAATGCAGCCCATCAAGGGTCTGATAGCAAGCTCATGAATTGAACCAGGATTAAAAGAGGCCCTTTATCTTATTCCCAGGAGTGTAATACGGCTTGTTTTAATATTACATTTTGCATTGTCTTAATAAAACAAGGCAGTGGGCTGTATGTAGTCAGTGAGCCACCTGTGCTTCAGAAACTGTACTGTTTGTGTCTACACTGGGATGAGGAGCTCATTGAATTTACTTAATTCAAATGTGTACTTTGGTTCCACATGATCGAATCGGGTTACAAGTAACAGTTTGTTTTTGTGCATCCAACATGATTTGATCAGGTAGTTTCTGAAGCTCTGAATAAAACAGTGCTCTGGATGAAACCCAGGTCCTCGGCATTCATATTACTACCTCATGGTTCTCACATGCATTAATCATGCTAATTTGTTAGCGTAGCTATCGTTTCTTTTAGTGTTTACATTCACAACTCCCAAATGTGTGTCATGTTGAATTATCCTGATTCTGCTTCTTTTTAATCTCTTTCTTAAAAGATTTGAAGCACACATTGAATGCTCATATGATTTCTGGGGTTGCTTTCCAAGCCTGTACCAGTTTTCCAATACCAAAGTCAAGATATTTGGTGTTGTACTAAAGCAGAGTTTTTTTCGTGTTCGTTTAGGAGCAAGAGGATCCCAACAAGCTCGCTACCAGCTGGCCCGACTACTACATAGATCGCATCAACTCCATGGCTGCTGTAAGTACATGTTTTAGATGATTTTTATGATCACAAGCCACAAGTGCAATCTTTATTCTGTTTTTCCTGTCTGTCCTGATTCACTGACCTGTCAGACATCAAGCAGTTTTCGGACTCATCAGTGTTTAGTTTGACTTTGTTTTAATGTTCTAGAAATAGTCAAGCGAATGCAAATCCCAAATCTGTCCATCTCAGATCTAAATTTCAAATACAGGACAATGAATGAATTACAAGTATTTATTTTTAAGCGATACTAAGCTGCCATTGAAGTATAAGGACACTAAAAGTTCTATTACACATTTCTCCATATTAGATCTGTCCTCTTTGTAGAGGCACTCTGATGATCAACAACAGAAAAAGCAAGAAAATATATTATAATAAACAGTTGTTTTAATTAACATTTTTGGAAAACATTAAATTTGGATTTGCTGTCCGGTTTCTACTCATTAATGTCTTTATTCAGTGGTCTTTAAAAAAAATCTGATTTGCAGGCACAAGATGCTCCTTGCAGTTTAAAGGACTATTCATTTCGCAGATGTTTGTGTTTACTGGCTAGGTCTGGAAAAACAATAAGCTCATAAACAGCACACTTCCTTGCTGGGTTTTAGGTTCGAGACTACATATAGTACCTCATCAGATCTATTATCGTGTTTCCTTTAATCATTACCACACATGCTGCTTATCTCTGCCCATGTGTCTTGGAGCTCACTGTGATTAATGACCTTTCTAATTATAGACTTATTTCTGGCTTCCTGTTTCTGTCCAAACACAGTTAATGTAGTTAATGAGAGTTAAAGGGTTGCTTGTTTTATTTATTTTTTTGCTGATTTTGGAGCAATCAATCTTTCTCCTCTCAGATAAATTAACTATAAAGTTAATTAAGCTCTGAAATCTGCATTTGGACATTCGGATTTTGCCCATGCTTTATTTATTTATTTTTTTATGTAATCAAATAAAAATGTACATTAATACTAGCTGAAAATGGTTATTAATTATAAATAAGTTACTGCAGTGGTTCTGTTTACTTCCTTCCAAAACGAAAAATAAATAACAAATTTTTTCATTTGGACTTTTGCATAGAACTTTAAATGAAGAATACTTATTCTCACCTTATTAGCTACTGATATCAATGATCTAAATTCAGAATATATTTGAATTTTCTTACATTTGAAATGTTTGTTCCTGCCTAAAAATGTATTCAGTTAACATACTAATATTTAGTTCACGTATGTCGCTTTGGATAAGAGCATCTGCTAAATGCCGCAAAATTTTTCTCTCTTTTGACGCATTTGTATAGTTTAAAAGATTACTCTTGTGTCCTTGTTTCAGTCTTTGCTGATGGCTTATTATGGATCTATCCTAACCATGGACTGTACGAACAATACCTGCATTAATGCACAATCGGAGAGTTTTTTTCTCTGTGTAATCACCTGTCACAACTTCCCCCGATGTGCTGCTGTGATCAACAGTATGGGCGGGAAAGAAATCAGCACCAGCTTTGTTATTTTAATCTTTTGTTTGTTTGTGTATGTCCTGTGGTGGTGCTGTTGCACCTAAAAAAAAAAAAAGATTGAAGACAATTTGATAAGAGTGCCACAAATAATAAAAAATTTTTTAAAAATTCTATAAAAGGCAGGAGCTTACTATAAAATCATGCAAGGTACAAAGTGACTACACGTGTGACTCTGGCCTAGGTTCTTTCTTCTATATTTTTATTGCCGTTCAGTTTTACCTGTTCTAAAATGGCATTCAAAGGCCACACATTGCAAGAATTGTACAGAGTGTGTGTGGAGAGGTTGTGCTATGACTTCATGGCTTGGAGCGGATGTGTGCGGTGTGCTCATGGGATCGCTCTGGGTAGCTGAATTATTGAATACGCTCATTTTCCCAGCGTCTGCTTGGCCCAGTGAAGTTGCACACTGGCTCCCAGCAGCCATGCAGAACACACTGTCAAGACTGATGTGGTCACGCTCTAAATAGGAACCCTACGGACCCTTTCCATTCACGTCAGACTTATAGGTATCCTTTCCACATTGGCGCTGCTGCAAATCAAAGAATTTAGAGTGCAGCAGCTTGGGCCAGGACTCCAGGATGAAATTGTTGCTTTACAGAATGGTTATTGCCTATATATTTATTGCCTATACAATATAATTCTTCTTAGATTCACGGATTTGTAGCAAGCGTAACTGCTTTGCTAGAAATGAGCCAAGCCACAGCTTGTTAATTCTCTAGTTTGTTCATGCATGTTAGCACATTCCGGTTATTTAATAAAGCTGAACTGTTAAAGTTTATGCGACACCTGCCTAGTTTAGCACTCTGTTTGCATGGAATTCAAGTTTAGTTTATGTATTCACATTTTTCCTATTTTTGTAAGGAAGGGACCCACCCACGTTCTCAGAGAAGCCGACTAGATAAGGACCCTGATCTTGAACACGAGTTGCCAATCCGAATTTTTTTCAGAAAGTGCACATTTAGCCTACAGGGCAGACCTCGACTTTAGCCGATAATCCGTTTTCTGGACTTCCGCATCCTACTGCCAGCCATTTAGGACATACATATCCATTTAGGGAGCTGAGCCTGGGGCTTTGCAGCTGTGCCAGCGATCCACGCGCCATCTGGACAAGGACAGTCAAAATCCGTCCAATGGTTGTTATGGCAGAAACATCTGCGCAGCCCCACGGCAGGACAAGAACCTAGATCTGGTTGAACATGAATAAGAGGACCCTGGTGCCATATCAGCTATTTAGTTTTCCCATAAACATGATATATGTTTCAGTATAAAAGCAGTGCCAGCCTATCATGCATGACTCTCAACACATCCTTTGACCAAGAGAGCCAACATAAGTCTTTTACTTTTGGTATCTTGGCTGAGAATAAGGCCTTTTTTTTAAGGAGTAATGCAGGGAGGATATTAGACAGCCTTTGTAAAATAGATTTAGTGTGTAGTTAGTGCGCATTTGTGAAACATTTCTGGATGGCGTGAGTCCACAGAAGATGGAGGAAGGCAGTACAGAAGCTGAACAGAAGCCGTGGCCAAATTTAATATGCACAACTGCACTTGGATGCTATACATAACAGACTTGATGCTCAGCTGCAAGCATTCTTTTATAATCAGGGCTCATGTTCACCTTGTCATATTCAGGCTCTCTGACTAAATGCCATTATACATCTCGGGCAAGAGATTAAAAAAATGCACTAGCTCTATTTTGACGCTTAATTTGTGCGTTATGCATATACTTCCATATTAATGAATGAGTTGCAAAATTTGATCGGTCTATTAAATGTTGATGGAAATTCAGATTATATACACCGATCAGGCAATAACATTGACATTATAACACTGTGAGCAGTAAAGTGAATAACACTGATTATCTCTTTATTATGGCCCCTGTTAGTGGGTGGGAAATATCAGGCAGCAAGTGAACATTTAATCCTCAAAGTTGATGTGTTAGAAGCAGGAAAAATGGGCAAACATAAGGATTTGAGAGAGTTTAATTTAAGCAACGGCTAGACGACTGTGTCGGCTAGACGACTGTGTCATCTCTAAATCTGCAGCTTTTTTGGGGTGGTGTTTCTAGTCTGCAAAAGTGGTCCAAGGAAGGAACAGTGGTGAACCAGTGACAGGGTCATTAGCGGGAAAGGCTTATTGATGCAAAAAGCTGTTATTTAAATTGTTGAAGAACCTAATGCTGTTATTGCTCGACGGATTAGGACTTTTTTTTGGCAGCAAAAGGGGGCCAACACAATATTAGGCAGGTGGTCATAATGTAATGCCTGATTAGGGGCAATAATGTTATTCTTGATCGGTGTAAGTGGGTTACATAAGTAAACAAATTCTAATTCTTTTGGTTCCTTTGTCCTTTGGGCAATATGCAAAATCTAATTTGCATATTGTCCTCTAATAGGCTTTAATATGTTGCAATAACACCTTTCTATCACATCTTCAACCACAACTTAGCTTTTCCAAATCTTGATCCCTTTGTGTTTTGAGGTCTGCACAATCATTGCCATGAAAGGAATTCATCCCAAAAACATTATGCAAAGTTTAAAGAATCATTAACTTTTACATGCAAATGTGATAGGCTTGCTTCAGAGTAAATAACTTTATTTATGACGTTTATTTATTGTGCACAGTTTTGTACTGCATATTTCGAAAGTAAAACGAAGTGATGAATAGTTTGTTCGGTCGTATCTTTTCCAGATGCAGACTCTTTTTGCGTTTGACGAGGAGGAGATGGCGATGAGGAATAAAGTGGTCGAGGATCTGAAAACAGCACTTCGCACTCAGCCCATGAGGTATGAATTGAAAGCATCTCTTAATTGAAAACTCCACCCTGGAAAACATTACATGCGTTTGCATGGCACAGGGTTTGTGCTGTGATTAGGTGACTTGGTGCAAATTAATTTTTTTATGCTGTTTGCTTTTTTTGAAAGAGTTAGGGGATGTGTACTGGGGTACAGAATAGAAGAGCCTTTATTTGTCACATATACATTACAGTGCCATGAAATTTTGTTTTACGCATATTCCAGCTTGGTCAGAAGCTGGGGTCAGAGCGCAGGGTTGGCCATGATACGGCGCCCCTGGAGCACAGAGGGTTAAGGGCCTTGCTCAAGGGCTCAAGCGTGGCAGCTTGGCGATACCGGGGCTTGAACCTCCGACCTTCCGATCAGTAACCCGGTGCTTTAACCACTGAAGCTTCTGGTGCACATCCTGGTATCTTGTACTAAGATTGTCACAGGGACATAATGTTGAACTCAAAATTCCAGAATGCACTATGATGAAGAATCTTGAACCTATTTGCTGAGATGTTATGGCTGAAATGGTGAGCACAATGGCGACTGCAGCATTAGGCATTTTTGGAAGCTGTTATTTAAGCAGACTATTGAAATGTGAAGGTAAGAGGTCCTGAATAGGATGAAGGATTAAAGCTCTGCGGGCATTGTTTGAGAGTAATGGACAAAACTGTTCTCAATGAAGGACGTTTAAACTAAGTCATCTCAGAGTTTTATTACAAAATAAATATTTTTGCATAATTCAACATCATGTATTGATTCGAAGTACTGATATATTAGTGATTTAAGATGGATTTTGAACTCGCACATAGAGCTACAGTTATTGGCCTTGCAGGAATGCTGGGAATGCATGGATGCATGTAATCAGAAATGAGTTTTCAGTTTAAGTGGCTATTTCAGATAAAGGCTGTCTGAAATTCCAATCCAAATGTATTCACTCTTTCCTAAAAACCGCCAAGAATCCTACAACGAGCTGCAAAGTCTTAAGAGAGAACCGGAGTGTATTTCATCAGAAGTCCTGCTTTGCCTCAGATGCTGGAACAGCTTTCATATCTCTTTTATCAGTAGGCAGTAAGATTTGGACGCCACTCTCATGGCGAGTTCTTTCGAGTCATTGCTTCGCTCTTACCATATACTGTGGGAGACCATCTGGCTCGTGTCTAGGGTTTTGTGGTCTGTCTTTCTGCCATGCAATGGAAGGAGGTAACTTGTTTTTTTATGTCTGAGAACCAGTGGCTGGGTTTTGTAGCGCCGGAATATTAGAGTGAATAAAAACACGCTATTATCCAAGCGGTGCCTGCAGAGGCAGGAAGTGTGCCGAGTTCACGAACTGTTTCAAGAAAGACTCGACTGGAATAGCCAGCAATTTGAAGGCAATCAAAATGTTATTGGCTTTTAATGTGTGCTATTCTTGTCTGGTTTATATTCCTTGAGAGCAGATGGGTGAATCTTGAACCATGTATCTTTTTCTTTATTCAATGCCAGGATGAAATTGCATGCTAATTGGGAAACTTTAATAATTATTTTGTTTAATTATATAAAAAATAAATGGTTCAATACCCAGATTAGCCAAAGGATAGGAATGTTTTTGGCCAATTTATCCAAGTAAGCCATCGTTTAAATTATACATGCTGATGATACACGTTCAGATTTCGATAAATCTAACCTTGTCCAAATTAGACAATATAATATGCACATAAGTCTTCAACTACTGGCTTTCTGTAATTCAGAGCTGAAAACGACCAGCATAACTTTTCAGCCGGTCATCTCCTTTATTCTTGAATAATAGATGATCGTAGGCTCGTAAATGTATTATAGCGCAGAGTATGTGTGATTGTTTGCAGCTTGTTTTTTAACTTTGGCTCGACGTTGTGAGAATTTCTGATTTAAGCGTTTTAACAGAACCCCGAGTCACTGTCCTCAGTAAAACAAAGCTGACAGCTAGAAGTCAGACTCGACGCGCAATTCAAAAGATATGTTAGTCAGCATAGACAGTCTGCCGCCGATCGTTCATAACACTGGCTGCATTGATCACACACAAACAAGGCGTCCGTTCTGGTGTTTTGGCTCTGGCTCTGTACTAGATCATCCCTGTGTGTGCCTTGAACAGAAGTGCTTGCAGATGTTCCCTTCCTTAATACTGACTGTAAATCCGTGTCATTCTAGGAACAGAGGCTATACCAGGACGCTGCATAGGGGGTTTAGGAGGAGGGGTGGAGGGTTTGTACGGACATGACACGGAGAAGATAAACGATTTCTGAGGTTTCACGCTTTAAACGTTTGCGTCTGATCTTTTTATTGACTTCTTTATGGGTCTTTTCATGATGGGAAGTCAGTGTGTAAAATGCAATTAGCAAGACACACTGAGTGGGGTTAAACAAAGGTAGCTTTCCTAAGCCTGATGTTGTGCTTGATGCTTCTGAGAAGTGTCAGAAATGAACCTAAGAATGCCTCAGTAGAGAATATTTGTGTATGAACAAAAACATTATATGATATAAAGCAATACCATGGTGGAATGATTTCCTTGTGCCACCGGAGTTTTCTTCTGGGTTTTTTTTTAGAACTCTATATACCAAATGCATGCATGCAGTTAGGATTGGTTTACTCCTGATGCATGGTCAACGATTTTGTTTTTAATGAGGTCCACTTTTCAAAACATCAATTCATAAGTTCTATGCTCCATTATGTTATCCTTTTGTTAATTTGTATATTTATTCATATCCAACTGTCCCTAGTTAGACCATGTAATGTTACTGAAATATCTTTACAGGACAGGTTTCCTGTTGATTTCTGATTCGAAACGGTTAATGTCAAGTCAAGACGCTTTTATTGTCATTTCAACCATATATAGCTGATGCATTACACAGTGAAATTAAACAACGTTCCTCCTGAACCCTGGTGCTACATAGAACAATCATAGAAAACAAAAAACACAAGGCTAAGGACTAGTAAGTGTCCTCGCCACATAAAGTCCATGTGTGCAACCTGGTACAAACAGTGCAAAGACAAGACAAGGCAGTGCAAGACAAATACACAAAATACAAAATACAAAATAAAAAAATGGCTCCACCAGTAAACCTAATGAAGCATTTATTTGAATAAAATATAATATATACCCTTTATTTATTATTTATACAATTGAACACAACTACAATGACTTTCTTTACTTATTGAAGTGTTTGGAAGTTGGGGCCAGAATGCAATGGCCTTGCACAAGGAACCAACATTGGCAGCTTGTTGGTGCTGGAGCTTGGTTGGCTAACCCTCTATTGCAGTGTTATTATAATCCGCCAAATATAATGGCCATTTAAGTTTATAGGTAACCCTAACTCAGCAATGATACAG
This sequence comes from Silurus aristotelis, assembly GCF_946808225.1. Taxonomy (NCBI): domain Eukaryota; kingdom Metazoa; phylum Chordata; class Actinopteri; order Siluriformes; family Siluridae; genus Silurus; species Silurus aristotelis. Next base: position 26,126,044 of record NC_139579.1, read on the forward strand.
CACCCTAGAGCCCAGAGAGTTAAGGGCCTTTCTCCAAGGCCTCAAGAATGGTAGCTTGGATATACCAGTGTTTGAACCCCCGACCTATTGATCAGTAACCCAGTGTCTTTACCACTGAGCTTAACCACATACTGTATGTGGCACATCATATGAGACAAAGAATTTTACAGTCCCAGCAGTGTTTAATGTAGTTTAGTAACATTAAAGCCATCCTTCAGAAAAATGCAGTAAACTTCACTTAGAGCTACATGGCAAATTAAGCTTATGAACGTACCCAGTTAACAAAATATTGTTCCAATAAGCACTGATTCCAATCTGAGCCATTGCCCATCATTGCTTCTGTGTAATGATGGATACTTTTAATAACAGCTTCCAAAAAATGGTCTATTGAATCTCTTGCCAGGTTTGAGCACTTCATCATTGCGATAATCATCAGCTCTCTGAAACATTTCTGTTCCAGAACGTGACATTTCTGAACTGCCTCGCCGTACATTTCCATCCTAGTGAAGTCTGTATAGCATAAGGAGCTAAAGAGATTCAAATGCTGATCCAAAGCCATAGGAATTTGTTTACAGCCCAAATTGCTACTGTAATTTAGTTTGTAACTGTTTACACTGGATGCTAATACTATTCCCATGATGCGTCATTACGTTAAGAGTTTGCCAACTGTGTTAATTGGATAAGCTGGAATGCAAAGCGCTGGCTGCCTGAGGAGACATGACTGAGAAGAGATTTAAGTACACTCGTGTTAGCGAGGAATCTGTTGTGCATATGTCGATTAGACTAAATTGACTTCTCACAAGTCCCCGATCTCTGGCTCAGTTTCTAATTACAGCTGTTTGACTTCTTCAATCCCCAGCATGCTCCACTCATCATCATCATGTCTCAGCTCGGCTAACACACACAATCAGAGGTTTCTTATAGCTCTTCGGGTGCTTGTTTTACTCCTTTGCCCTCAGCTACAGTATACGGATCATCCAGATGACAGGCATTTCCTAGTTTGATGTATAGTGCAACCACAACACAGGCTCCATGTCTGCACTCCTGTCCTCATTGCACTCTGTCTCTTTAGTGTGGGCAAGGTCCTGAAATAGCCTCTATTGAAGCTTAGATCACTCAGCAATGTATAATCATTGCTGATCTGAGGGAGTCTGCTTCATTTATTTTGATGACTCATAAAGATAGAGTTGTGGGAGTTAGGGTCAAGGTGAAATCCCTGTGTGTGTGTGTGTGTGTGTGTGTGTGTGTGTGTGTGTGTGTGTGTGTGTGTGTGTGTGTGTGTGTGTGTGTGTTTTCCTCAATCATCACTCTCTTTCTGAATATATGAGACACCTTAATGTTTATTTTGATGCAAGGAGATTTAAAAAGCGTTTGCATCATTGAATTTAAACATTATACAAGCCGTTTGCAGATCAGACCAAGGAAAATAAATACAACATTGAAAACTATATAAACGAATATAAATCTCTCTCCTGTCTACAATATTGCCTCTAGGCCTTTATCTATCATATCATATCATATGGGTTGGCATGTACGCATGTAAAGACTAATCATCTGCCAATCATAGGGTCTGTGACATTTACATTTACGACATTTGGCGGAGGGCCTTATTCAGAGTGAAGTACAATTACCTCAGTTTTACAGCTGAGTAATTGATGGTTAAGGGCGTTGCTCAAGAGCCCAGCATTGGCAGCTTGGTGGTTGAGCTCATGTATGTCGAAGTTTACTTTTTGTGTGTATAGCTGCCATGTTATGCAAATCGAGCAGCAGTTTAAAAAGTCTTTGTACTCATGCCATGTCTTGGAAAATGCATGTGCTATGCTTCACCCACCTGGGTTGGGTCTAACAGGGGGGATTTAATTAGTGTATATGAATTAGCAAATGATACATTGGGAGAAAATTATTTTTGCAAGAGTGTGGTTTGGTTTACTAATATATATATTGCTGGGTCTATGTCTGTCTATGTTCTGTCTACAGTCTGTCTTACTATGTGCTAAAGTAGGCTTTTGCGTTGTTTTCGGTAGTGCTCCACTGATATTTTGACCTCGAAAGAAAAAGGCGACTTGAGATCACTGGCTTTCTGTCCTTTGAACAGCTTACAAAAATAATCCCAATTTCTTGCTCTCTGCAGCTCGGTCAAATATTAGGCTTCAAAATATTGACAGAGCAAGCTCAGAAAAGGCTAAAAGGATAAAGAGGTCGAACCTACCGAACGTCTTTGTTTTCACATTTGTCAAATGCCTTCACGGAAACTCAACACTGCACTTTTGAAGATTTTGGACCGAGTCGTGTTTTTCTCCCAGTGCCGTGTGAATATAGTAGCTGAGCTGTGCAGGTCCGAGGGGATACGAGACGAGAGAGCAAATCGAGGCAGCTTTGGCCTGCATAGACTGTGCTGTGAGGTGGCGTTTGCATTGGCCAAGCTTTAAACATTGTGCTACCACAGCTGTTTCATCCAGCCTGATTCAATAGAGTGATTTTAGTGCATAGTGGGTGTGTTTGTGTGTGTGCTCTTATTGTTTTGTCATTTCTAGTTATGTCTGTATCTTAGTCGGTTGAATTTTATGTGCTCTTTAAGGATCCTTTCAGTCTGCATTTGGGGGATTCAGTAGTGCTAAATTCATCCAATGTAGCTAGTTAAAAATAATGCATTTTATGCCCATGTTCAGTGTCATTGCACATGTTATATTTAACCAGGTGACTTTTATTGGTGCCAAATTCCCCAGTGCCAATGATGCACCATGTGGCACACTAACCAGCTTTAGCCACCCGGGCTATTCAGCCAAACGATTTATAGTGTTTAATTCATGCTTCTTTTTGTTTAGCAGGGTCTCAGAAGGAGGGTCAGGTGGACAATTTTTTTTATAGGTTATTTATGCAGAATTGTACGAGGATCATGTTACATTTCCCCCATGAGTCCCTGACACCTCTGGCGGCAAGTACCGCTATGCTGACGTCTGCTCTTTCACTGTAAAGGGGGAAAAAATTTAGATGAGCTCATTCACATGTGTGAGGTCTTTGAGAATGGAGTCATTGCAGAACGGAAAAGACACATAGTTTATCTGCTATTAGACTTATATTTAATATTCTTCTAAAATTCCCTCATAAAAAGCCAATTTCTTTTTTTTTTTTTTGAGAGAGAGAAAGAAATCGCACTTTATTTGCTGAGGAGAATCCACCTAGCATATTTAGCATTAAAGTATAGTATAGTATTAAACCAGTCACACATCTCTTACAATTCACCATTAAAAATGCATCTGTGATTGATTGAAACAGACCACCTGCATCCTCTCAGCAGTCCAGTAATAAAAGCCTGAAACAATCTTTTTTTTTTTTTTAATTACTCTCAAGGCAATATTTTGAACCACATTTCATGTATAAGGTAGCTTCTAAATTGCATCCAAACCATGATATTTGGATTCTTGGCATCTGAATTTCCGGCTAACGTTGATCTTGGTTTTTAATAATGTCTTTAACTAGCAAATTTGGCATTATACACCCTGTATCATTCCAAAGTATGTATAAAGGAATGTAAAACAGCAGAAACATACAATATTAGCCAGTTATATTTTAAGAATAAATCACCTCTATTATAAAGTATATAGAGTAGAAATATCAGCATCTGTTTAGTGCGTCAGATATAACTGAACTCTCATTTACAACTTCATAAAATGCTTCCTCGGGGTGCTAGTTGCCATGTGCGGAAAGCTAGCTGAGGGTGATGTCAAATGACAATCATAGAATATCAAATTGATCATCGGAAATGTTTTCAGGTCTAATTCATTGGCAAATTTATTTGCTTTGAAAGTTCGACATTGTCCTATCTTTATTCATATCTGTATTTTCTGTTCCTCATTACTATTGTAACCATATTCAGGTGAAGACCTTACACAGAGGGAAGATGCAGTCACATCTTCATAACAGCAATTTGGCAAATCATATGAATTTAAAATCAGTGTAATCTACTGAGAAGAAAACAATCCCATACACTCTCTGTGAAAGGATGGATATAAGTTAGTTAAGTTGTAGTTTTTAAAGGATTTACATGATATTTACATGATAATTTTCCTTTTTTTAAATAATGGAGAAATGGCAAACCTGTATTTTTATTATAAATGCAGTGTTCCAGAATTTATTAAGTCTGAACAGTGGGATTGGATATATAACACTTTGAAATACTACAAGCTACACCATAAAAAAGTTATTGGAAACTTAATTCACAGTTTAAAGAAGGTGGTCTTTTTTTAACTGACTTACCCATTCGACCCGACCCTATTATTCCAGAGCCAAGGCTTAAGTAGAGGCTTCTTTGGCACAGACTATGTCTGTCTGAGTCTTGGCTCATACTGTATGCTGTGAGCTCTTTATTTCTTCGTGTTGTTTGGGTGACGGGGGGAGTCTTGTGTCCTCAAAGTTAAGCATACATCGTCTGTTCCAGAATGTATGACTCCTGGCCGAGTGAGGCCTTCAGCACAAAGATAAATATGTTCCACACTCGCCTTATTAATGACTGATATGAAATAGAGGTAGGATAAGGAAAGCGATATTCTTGGTGAGAACCGAGTGATCTTTCATTGTAGACATTCCTCACTTTTAGACATGTCAGCGTCAAAAAACCCGAGCTCCTAGCTTTTATTAGTATGCGCATGTGTTGCCCTTTTTTCCAATTCATTAGCTCATGAGACTATTTATGACTACAAATGTGAAATCCAACCACAGATGTCACTTGTCCTCACAAGTAGTCCAGATGTTATGCGCCTCTAATGGAGTGAAGGGCAATGAGAATTAAACAGCTGTTGCCTAACGAAACTACTTTGTTTTTATTGTTAAGATCTCGTCAGAACAACTCGTCCAAATCCACCCAGAGCGCAGATCATATAAGACGTGTAAAAAATCTGAGTGCTCGCTCTAGACTCGATGTGGAGATAGGATAACGGGCTAATCTAGAGTGTCATGTTTAAATGGAGGGTCATGAGTTGAAAATCAAGTGAAGGCCAGCTGTGATCTCATGCATGTTCTGCACCCAGAGATCTGCAGAAATAAACGCAGACAGCTGTGCTTTTCCAGGTGAGCCGTTTTTGCTTTGGGCAGGTTTCCTGCATGAATTTAGATGTAGTGATATGAAATATCAATAATTAGTGTCACCGAGGAGGGGGTTCATCTCAAAGCTGCTTCAACTCCAGATGTTTTTCCTTGCCACCATCACCTCTGGTTTGCTCATTAGGGATCCAGATCTACAGCTGGAGTTTTGTAAAGCCACATTGTGATATTTTCTATTGTAAGGCCACCCCTAGCCAGGAGTCTAAGAGAAAAAAAATTGGCACTGGTGTCTTGGTAGGAATTTGAAATGCTCTCTGTCCTTTCTATTAGAGCAAAGAGGAACACCAGCCAATCATGGACTTCTAGAATTGTGCATATTTAGAAGAGGGTAGACGGCAAGTCCCTTTGAATGCTTCCAGCTGAATTTGCAATTTTAAAAGATTTAATGTGTCTTGAAGGATGCATGTGTTAGACTTCTGGGTGGTTGCTACCATCTGGGAGAAATTAGGATAGAATATGAAATTGGATTATATAGAAATGTTTTCAAGTCCAATTCAGGGACCTTTTTATTGCTCTGTAAATGTGACATTGACTGATTATAGGGCATGTCTCGTTTACAGGAACATCACCCTCACAGCCCACATGATAACACTGGATCAGGATTATCCAAATCTCTGGTATACGCTTAATTTAGTGGTTACTGTAACTGCTAACTCTTAGCTTTCTGTTGGGTTTACATGATATGTGCCACAAATTTCAGGAAAAAGTATGTTAAGGTTAAAATATGTAAGTAAAAAAAATAAAAAAATACACCAAAGCTGAGATCATCCCCTATCTTTATGAATAAACACAGGTCATTTGAAGAGAACTGTGATGAAGCAGCCATGGTAACAACGTCATTGACTTTAATTAGCCTGACTAATAGGCACTGTCATTTCGGCTGCTATGATGAATGAGGGTTCAAAGAATTGTTTCATTTATACTTTCACATTTCGGGTTTTGTTTACGGAAACGAACAGCTGTAAGTGTGAAATTTCATGGTAAGCATCTGGATTTCTATTTTGCCAAGACAGCTATGAGTAGAAGAGAATGGTGAAGGAAAGGGCCCCATTAGCACAATGTTTTAATCCTTATGTTATTTTGTTACTGGTAATGTCGAAGCGTTTTTTTGACTAGACCATTTGCTTACTTTGTGTGCAGGTTTGTGACTCGCTTCATCGAACTGGACGGCCTCACGTGTCTGCTAAACTTCTTGAAGAGCATGGACTACGAGACGTCAGAGAGCCGCATTCACACTTCCATTATCGGCTGCATTAAAGCGCTGATGAACAACTCGCAGGGCCGAGCGCACGTCCTGGCCCACCCTCAGAGCATCAACACCATCTCACAGAGTCTGCGCCAGGACAACATCAAGACCAAGGTGGCTGTACTGGAGATCCTGGGTGCTCTCTGTCTGGTACCTGATGGCCATAAGAAAGTGCTGCAGGCTATGGCGCACTATCAGAAGTACGCCGCTGAGAGGGCACGCTTCCAGGTAAGGTGAAATTGGTTTCGAGGTGAATAGGGACTAATTTTACTCTATTAAACTCAACATTTTAGAAGGAAGTTTGTTAAGTGCATACTATTATGAACTGGCAGAGGGTTGGTAAGGTGGTAGCTCAGTGGTTAAGGCTCTGGGTGTACTGATCAGTCAGAAGGTTGGGGCTTCAAGCCCCGGTACCTCTGCCACGCTTGGGGCCCTGGACTAAGACTCTTTACCCTCTGTGCTCCAGGGGTGCTGTAGCATGGCTGACCCTGCACTCTGACCCCAGCTTTCAAAAATTACTGGGATACTCGAAGAAAGAATGTAACTGCATTGTAAAGTTCATATGACAAGTATAAAGCACTTTTCTTTTTTTTTTTTTTTACTTTCTTTTATGAATAAAGGAACTTCCTTCTAGCAGGAATATGTACCTAATCAACTAGCATTATTACCTCAGTCTAGGGATGGGGTAATTACCTGGATTTGGATCCAGACAAGTATTTCAGCTGATCGAACCATATGCTCAAAAACTCTGCAGCAGAACTGGCATGTGAATAAGATCTTCATAATGCAACGAATCCACGAATAACAGTTTAGAATTAAATAAATGTTTTTGGCTATCAGCCAAGTTTGCTTGCATTTTTTTTTACCTTTCCATACAAGGATTTTTCTGTATCAGGAGCTTCAACAATTGTTTATAAATTCCACAGGTGTGGCAGTTTGATAAAGTCCTAAAGGCTGCTGGACACCACAACCTAATAGCCACTGGTGTATTTACTGCTCTCATTACTCACCCTACTCTAGTGCTGCTGCCTGGGCATGCCATTACTGGATGTTGGTAAAAAACAACCAAAAGTGTTTGATTTGAACTCCTTGGTGGTCCAGCTGAGATTTAGGTTGCGTGTCCACAGGAATGCCACAAACTCTCAAATAGACCCATGACTTTCCAGAAGCCATCTCCATCGGCCTCAATTATGCAAAACACATTTACAAACATAAAAATACAAAAATTTAAAATATTATTCAACGTCGGTCTCTAAAATAGCAGAATAGTCAGAAACTATTCGACAATGTACTTGTGTTATATGTATGTATATGCAAGTGTAAAAAAAAAAAAAAAAAGCAGTGACTGGTATTTTGTTGATGGATTAAATACCATGACTGAAAAGGTGTTAACAGTTTTTTGAAGGCCGTCATTACAGACACGTACAAAGTATATTTTGATATTCCAAAACTGGAATTTAACACACTGTGAAGAACAACACCTCTAAAGGTCATGTTTTATGGACCTTAAATGTATACAGAACTATTTGTCACCACTTTGTATTTTTGTCATGCTTAGTGACGAGCAATCAAAGACTTTGAAGCATTATTGGGTAACGTAGCTCACCGCCAGTGACATATTGACTTGTTTGGACATGAAGAACAGTATGTCAATTTAACATGAAAGATAATTTCTAAACACAATATATTGCTGTCTGCTAAAATCTAAGCGAATAAAGGTAAATATAAATGAAGGTATTTGCATTAATGATCTAATAAAGACTTTTATTCTGTTTAGGTTCTATGTAAATAATTAACTACGGGTTAGTAACTGAATTAGCCGCCTGATAACTAACTGATTGCTGCTTGGTGATCAAACTTTATATGGGCATTAAATCTGGTATATTTTAAAATGTAAAAGGTATACAGCACACAATCTTGAGTACTAGTGAAGTAGTATTAAATCCTTCCTATCTCCAATGAGTCTTTATTTCTATCAGGTTTAGAAAAGAAAGATATGACTTTACGCTTTTCTTCTAAAACAACCAGGCCCTTATCTTAGCGTAGCGATCGTCTGCAAGCTGTGACTAAAATCGCTAAAAATAAAATAGGACAAAACTCATTACACATTACAAAACAGACGTTCAGATAAGCTTCTGTGGCTTAAATCCAGTAGGTCAGACTAAACGTTTTCTGCCTTCTAGACTCTTCTGCACGAGCTGGACAGGAGCACAGGCCGCTACAGAGACGAGGTCAACCTGAAGACTGCCATCATGTCCTTCATCAACGCTGTTCTAAATGCAGGACCTGGAGAGGTCAGTTGATCGATAAACCTTGCTGCTAATGTTTCCGCACCAAAAACATCAATACATCTTTTCAAGCACCGAACCTCTTAAAGTGCCAATATAAACATCATTAGGTTTGTCAGCATAGTACTGAAGGACTTTGCTTTGCTTCTGTGTACAGGACAATCTTGAGTTTCGTCTTCACCTAAGGTACGAGTTCTTAATGTTGGGGATCCAGCCAGTCATTGAAAAGCTTAGAGGTCATGAGAACGCCACTCTCGACAGGTCAGAGACTTTGACTTATATATATATTTTTATATTGCGGTTTAAACCCTTGAGAAATAATCCAATTCATTTTCCATTTTCTCTATTTTAGACATTTGGACTTTTTCGAGATGGTGCGGAATGAAGATGACTGTGAATTGGCCAAACGCTTCGACATGGTAAGCCACCTGCACTACAACTAGCGGTCTGCTCATGACTACATGCATTATACATTTCAATTTTATAACCTTCCACTTCTGCACATTTCCTCTTCAATGCCATGGGCTTAGAACATCTATCTGTACTTCTTAACGATGTCCACACATGTCTTCACTGCTATAGCCTTTATATTTATTTACTGTACATATGCTTACATATATATCACATGCTGTAAATATGCCACATATTTATCTGCACTGTTTGCTACTTTTTGCACTTCTGGTAGATACCAAACTACATTTCGTTGCTGTTTACCTGTACAATGCAATATCCTATCTATCTATCTATCTATCTATCTATCTATCTATCTATCTATCTATCTATCTATCTATCTATCTATCTATCTATCTATCTATCTATCTATCTATCTATCTATCTATCTATCTATATCTATCTATCCGTTTTAATCTGTTTGAATTTTTATTAGATTTGCTATAATCGAGAATAATTAATTTGGGGGATTTCCTTGTAGACGCATGTGGATACAAAGAGTGCCGGCCAGATGTTTGAGCTGATTAAGAAGAAGCTGAGCCACACAGATGCCTATCCGCATCTTCTATCTATTCTCCAGCACTGCCTCCAGATGCCATGTAAGTGTATATCAACTAAACCAGGCATTGGCATAACAGCTCCATTAGCATTCAGTTACACAAAGCATGTACTGATTTATTGGCAGATACACTTTATACAGTGTATACTATATATATATATATATATATATATATATATATATATATATATATATATATATATATATATATATATATATATATATATATATACTATTACAACAAACTCTATCTACAGAACAATGTCTTAATTATTGGGATCTTTATTGTGTCTGCTGTTCTTTGCTATATTAAACACCATTATTTCTATATTGCAGATAAACGCGGAGCGGGCAGCATACAGCAGTGGCAGCTTCTAGACCGAATCCTTCAACAGATTGTACTGCAGGACGACAAAGGGGAAGACCCAGATGTTTCTCCTTTGGACAATTTCAATGTCAGGAACATAATTAGAATGTAAGTGCTGCAGGATTTCTGAATATAACCTAGAAATAACGTCAGTTCTGGTGTAGATCAAAGTGCAGGCTGGCAATGCATAATGCTGGGTGCTGAGAAGGTTATAGGCTATACAGTGTGCGATTGAGTGGACGAGTGAGTGAGTGAATGTGTGAGTGAGAGTGTCTGGGGGTGAGTGAACGAGTGAGTAAGTAAAAAGTGAGTATGGGGGGGGTGAATGAATAAGTAATTGAAAGAATGAGTGAGTGAATATGTAAGTGAGTGTCTAGAGGTGTGTGTGTGTGTGTGTGTGTGTGTGTGTGTGTGTGTGTGTGTGTGTGTACGAGAGAATCACCAGAGTTAATGCACCTACTAAAGATATGGGGTATTTTCTTTCTTTCTGAGATTATGCAAGACTTTCACTCTTCCCCATTTTGTTTGTCTTGGCTCCTTTCCTTTTGCTGAGGATCTTCCTCTCCTCTTCCTGCCTCATTCTCCTTCATATCAGTTAAATTATAGCAGATCCCATTTCCTGCCGTTCCTCCTCTATCCAAACTTTGCATTGTCATTACTTTCCACTTTCTGTCCATCTTTCTGTCATCTCTCTTCTGCTTGTCTTTGCCCTTTTCAGTCGCTGTGTGACCAGGCCAAATAGCCTGCAATCGCACACTTCCATTCTCCATCATCATTAGCGAAGGCGAGCCAAAGCCCATGATTAATGTATTTAGTCTCCAGTGTGAAGGCGAGATTGAAAAACGCTTTAGAGGAGAGGTTTTACTGTGCATTCGGCTCTGCCAGCTCCTACTGAACTGTGTTTATCTCATTTTTACACTGCACTGCAGATCTGTCCAAGACAAACATTAACACCAAACATATTCATTTTGCGTGTGAGAGAGAGAGAGTGTGTGAGAGAGAGAGTGTGTGTGTGAGAGCGTGTATAATAGAGACTGTGTGATATGAGTGTGTGTATATATATATATATATATATGTGTGTGTGTGTGTGTGTGCGCACGTGAGTAAGTGTGGGAGTCTGAGGGTGAGTCTGTGTGAGTGATTGTGTGGAAGTCTTGGTAAGTGCTTGTGTTTGTGTGTACGTGTATGAGTGATTGTGTTTGTACGTGTGTGTAAGGAGGATTTTTTTTTTGTCCAGATGTTTGATTTTCCAAGGTACAAATGCAGATGCATTTCTTGGTGTTGGCTTGGAGGTGAAAGTCTTTTGTTTCACCTTTTTTGTCCTTTTTATGTTAAAAAAAAAACTACAAAAAAAACCAGCACTAAAGCAGAAGCATCAAGAAAATAGACGACTCTCTCCATTCTCCATTATACTGTACATCATTATATACTTTTTCTAGATTTACTTCTATGAGTAGATTATAATCCTCTTCTTTTACATTCTTTGTGTTCTCCTCAGCTACGGAAAGCAGTCCTCATCCAGGTGTTTCATTTTAAGCATTCATAACCCTGATCTTATGCTGAACTAAAACCTCCTATCAGGATACATAACTGTTTAATGACTCTTACACACAAAAGTCAACACCTAATGTTAACAGTTCATGATAAATGTGTGAGAACCTGTTGCTGTTTACATTTTAGTCATTTAATAGCTACATATTTTTTATTCAGATACTGTATATCTATATTAAACTCAACCTAACTGTGTCTGTTCATGGGATTAAATAAAAATAACTCCATTCATGTTAATGATACAATTCTGCCTATACAACATCCCTGACCTTGTAAATTAACCGTTACCTTTACACAACAATAACACACTAGCCACATTTACATGTACTCTTTTTTGTCATTCCAATTAAAATCATTCCGATTGAAAGATTCGGTGGACTGTTTACATGAGACATTATTTAATCCGATATGGTTTTTACATGTGCTTGTGCTTTCAGTCGGAATGACTTTGAGACATACGCACATTAGCCCATGTCTTGTTTGCTGCATTTTATTCCTGTCAACATGTAATTCCATTATTTCTTATGCGCCACTATCTCTATGTAAAACGTTGCTTTTAATCAAGCAACAGCGTGAATTTGTAGGCATATTACGGGTGCAGCAAAGCTTTTTGATTGCTGTGCATCTCTGAGGATCATCTCATCTCTGTTATCCCTCCCTCCTAAAAAAAAGCAGACGTGTGTAAATGATGATCCGTAGTAAGGACTGGTGGAAGTGGGTCGTATTGCTGGGATTTTAGCGACGTAGAATGGAAAATAAACGTTTGCATGAGTCAGTGGTTATATTCACACGTTTGTGTGGACTGGTAGAAGTATTCTGTTTAACTTTTAATTACATTTTTTTCTTTTGTTTGGTTTATGGAAAGGTTTATCTCACCCCTCTCAAACCAATTACAATTTCATTCAGTTTGGGCATTTTTCGTTCCAAAATGTGCCTACTGAGTCGATAAATTAGTGATAGTTAAGGTAAGTGAAAGATTTGAGCAGAAGAACAAAATATCATTCCTGACTTATCTTGTGATATTTTAGCACAGCAGACTGATCTGGTATATTTTTTTTATATTTCTTCCCTCTCTGCTATCAGGCTTGTCAATGAGAACGAGGTGAGACAGTGGCGAGACCAGGCCGAGAAATTCAGAAAAGGTAATGATGTACACACAGACGTACATAATTGGTGTGTGTGTGTGTGTGTGTGTGAAATGAAATTATGAACATTTATTTACATATTTATACTTCCAGTGTATATATATATATTAATTTTCAACAACTGAAATTATAAGTAAAGAACTGATAAATTAAGATACGGGTGCAACAATTAATTGAACTTAAGTAGAAAAAAATAGAAGTAGAGCTATTTGTTTTTTTGGTATCAGTAGTAGTAAAAATAGGAGTAGCATTAATGCTAATAATAGTAGTATTAATAGTAGTAGCAATAATATTAGTAGTAATAGTAGTATTAATAGTAGTAGCAATAATATTAGTAGTAATAGTAGTATTAATAGTAGTTGTAGCAATAATATTAATAGTTGTAGTAGTATTAGTTACTGTTACGTTTCAAACAAAATTCAGTATTCACTATGCTTTCAGTTTTTAGGCATAGCTTGTCCCAACAATCTCAGTTTTAGTTGCAATTTGATGAGGACACATTGTAGATGCCCCTAATAAAAATATCTATTAATTCAGATTTTTTGCAAGAATGCACCTGCACAAATTTAGAATCTGGTTGAATCTGATGACGCAATGTTCTATCATTTTCATTATACCACAGCACTGTTGAATTTTTTAATGTTTGCTCAGAACGGGAATCATTTTGCTATAATGGCTGCTCTGCCCCCAGCGCTCATTCACTGCTTTGATCAATCAATCAAGTAGTCAAACTTGTAAAATTTGATCACCTAATTACAGTAACCTTTTTTTTTTTTTTTTTTTTTTTTTTTTTGTTAATTTTAATCCACATATTTTGAAGGAGTCCCCAGTGTCAGAGCCTCATAACAGTTGGAGTTAAAGCTGTTTAGGATAGATGGCTTTGTTGTTTCTTAGTAACATGGCAAGGTCCATTTTACTTCATTACTTTTGATAGAAAAAAGAAAAAAAAAGCACCTAGTCAGAGTAAATGTTTCTAGCTGCTTTGAAACTAATAACAGAACTCGCTTTATGTCCTGTTTTATTTAGTGCGAGTCTAATCATTTTACGTGTAATTTTACTGACTGTAAGTTGCATATATGCATCTGTTCTTTTAGAGCATACAGAACTCATGGCCCGACTTGAGAGGAAGGAGCGAGAGTGCGAGATCAAAACGCAAGAGAAAGAAGACATGATGAAGACTCTAAACAAAATGAAAGACAAGCTGCAGAGAGAAGGAGTTGAGCTGCGCTCTGCCAGGGAGCAAGTTTTAGACTTGTCTTCTCGAATTAGCGATATTTCCGTGAGTATCCTTTTCCTGCTCCTGTAACTTTTTCAACTGAAGCAGGAGTTCAGTGGTTGTCTTTTTGTATTAGTGAGGAGTGGGCTGTGACTTTAGATCTCATGACCTTCAGAAGGAAAATGCTGCCAGCCTGAACGGTTCAGCTGCATGCAAAATGGTGTTGTGCTGCTTTCCTTTCTGTATTTTGAGGATAGGCTCTTGAATTATATAACAAACATCACATGCCCAGTACAATATAAAAAAAACATATATAATCCTCAGATGTTTTGTGCTTTATAAATCGATTTAGATGTATTATGAAGAATGCATAGTAACTGACTACTTTTCAAATGAGCTTGTTTTTCAGCATAATTTAATTGCAATGCTATTTATAAGACCTTATAATTGCTTTTACCTTGTTTTTTAACTTGTTTAGATGGAAATGGATCGACTATTTAGTAATAGTGTAATCCCATATGCTCTAATAATATCAAATATATTTTGTATATTGACTATCTTTCCTGTTTCTTATTTAGCATGGAAGTATGGCGTTTCCTCCACCTCCTCCTCCACCTGGAGGTCCAATGCCTCCTCCTCCTCCACCAATAATGACTGGTTTCCCTCCGCCTCCTCCACCACTTCCCTTCTGCCCAGCCCCTCCCCCACCACCTCCTCCTCCAGGGGCTCCACCTCCTCCTCCAGGAGCTCCGCCCATCTTCTCGGGTGCTCCACTCCCACCGGCACCCGCTTCTTTTAGCAGCAGCACGAGTCTGCGCAACAAGAGCATTCCCCAGCCATCACACCCACTTAAGTCTTTTAACTGGGCCAAACTGGGCGAGGTGAGCACATCATGGCACTGTGTAATGACTAAACAAACCGGAAAGCTCACTTAAACCTCATTAATCAGCCTAGTATAAATAGCACGGTTGGACAAACATTGCATCATGCTTTTGGCTTTGTTTCTTAGGAAAAAAATCTTAAAATGGCAACAATTTTCAGTCATTATTTTTCACTTATGAATACTTCCTCCCTTACAATGACGCATTCCTTATTCTTTACAGAACAAGATCACTGGCACCATTTGGCATGACATCGATGACCTGCGGGCTTTTAAAGTCCTTGATCTGAAAGATATCGAAAAGATGTTTTCGGCTTATCAGAGGCAACAAGTACGGTGGATTTGAATATCATGTTTGTCTTTATTAAAATAATGATGATAATTTGCATATTGTGTCATGTTTATTAGTATGTGAAAAAGAGATCAACAGTAGGAACTCGGAAGCCTTGTAGACTGAGGTTAATGTGGCAGCCTGGGAAAATCCTTCACATAATGAAAAGTCTATATAAATAACATTTAACTGAATTGAAAACTTCTATATAGAGATCTGAAAGCGGAAAGACTTCGTTAGCTGTAATTTTTCTTAGTTATTCTTGGCTCTGTAATTGTTTTCTTAATACTCGCTTATAGGGTTTACCCAATGTATTTCCATTTGGAATGCAGTGCAGAAACATTTTAACTCATGCTAGTTTTCATGATATTTACTGTGTGAGGAAATCACACTTACAGTAGCTAGCAAGGCTACTACTGTCTTCACACCCACCATGACCTTTGCATTACAGCCATGGCAAGATTAAAAGAATAAATAAAAACTTTTCCGTGTCTTTTAGATGAAATATATTCCTGCTTACTGAAAGTTAAAATATCAGTATATGTTATACACAGGCAAAAAAAAAAAAAAAAAAAAAAAAAGACTTGGCTCTCTGCCAGGATTCAGTCGCAATGACATACGACGGGTTTTCCCAGACCACCACACATTTACGCCAGCTGTTCTTCGCTGAATGGCTTACTGTGTCTGACCTGATAAAGCGCTTAAGCATGGAGTAGAATTTGTAGCGCTTTCATTGTGCTAACTGACCATGCCAAGAATAGAGACCATGACGACACCATTTCATATTGACTTTTATGGCTATGTAGTTGATTTTCTCTTACAGCATCAGTAGTGAGAATCTGTAGCTCTGCAGCCCAGCTCTGGCTGAGCCTTATTTTTTCCATAGTTCTGCTGCTTGTGACGCTAATCACTGCATGTCTTCCAATGTTTTTTTTTTTTCCTTCTGTACTCTCTCCATCTGCCTGACCAGGAGCTGCTCACTAACCAATCCTTCAAACAGGTGAGTCTTTAGTTTGAGTCGTCACTGCTTTTGGCCCTGTGCCTCTTCCCACAATCTGCTGCCAGCCACACAACTTTACAACTGCATTTACTTAGTTGGTTGGTTTTATAGAGTTGTTAAAGGTTTGAATAATATCTGTGTTTGCCAGTTTGAATCTGAAAAGATACACAATACAAACAAATGCTTGCTGACACATGATTATAAAATTAATGTTCTTTCTGAGCATCCCATTTTTACATTTAGTCCGCATTTTCTTTTATATTATCCTCCACTCTTGGGATTGGGACCAGCACTAAGAGTGCACTGGTTGTGCAACCTTAATGGCTAGGTTAAATAAAAAATATTATTTCTGCTGTTGTTAGGAGAAAATTAGGAGAAAAACCCGCTAACATACGAACAGACAGAGCAAATTTTCCACGTAACTGTCAATCAGCCACGTAACTTCATAAATTGTGTTAATCAGCCAAAATTGCTGATTACACCTTTAAATCCTGGTTTGAAAAGTCAAATCATTTCTATGCCCTATTTATTTCTTTGACATTTTTACCTGCGTTATTGCAGTAATAGTCCATATGCTCAGTATTTCCTAAAGATTAGTCTTGTGCTGTTCAACCCATCTGGCCAGTTGCTAGTGAGTGATGTTTTGGCAAGGCCTGAAAGTGAGTAGGAGTAGTCTTCTAACCTCAAGCCAAACCCAAATCCCATCAGCCACAGCCATGGAAGCAGTGAGCCATATTTGGATGCCCGTTCGGCGGTTGTTGAATTGCTCTTGTGCTTGCGTTGAGAGCGGAGGAAAAGCTTTCACCCATAAATAGCTCACTGTACTTTAAACATCCTCACCTCAGCAGCCTCCGTCACACGGTCCTCACTTAACCGTCTGCTCCGAATCCTGGAGCTGTTTCCTGTCCATACAGTGTTTCATGGAAAGTTCAGTGTTTAGTGTCTGTTTTGTGCTTGAGCTTCCTCTGTTTATCTGAATCAGCACCAGTATTTTCCTCACTCACCGAAATGATTGTAAAACACGATTCAGGCTCCCTGCGATTGTAGAACATGGAGGTACAGGAGGTTGTAGGCAGCCTTTTCCACATTCATGAGCTGTGTATGAGGTCATGAAATTCAGACCAGTAGGCAATGTATCAAAGATATTATTGGTATGGTAATTTCCTTGAAAATGAACATGTTTGTCAGGTTTATTCCAAATTACACCATCCAAAGTTTGCTTTAAACCAGAAATCATGTCATTTAATGCAAGATGTCAACCTTGTTTTTTTCCACTTTCTTGCTTCGTTTAGAAGGAGACTGGTTCCATGGATGACTTGTATCTAAGTACAAGGAAAGTGAAGGAGCTGTCAGTCATCGATGGGCGGCGGGCGCAGAACTGCGTTATCTTACTCTCCAAGTATGTACTTAACCATGACTCAGCACTGTCGATGCAATACTTTCTCTCAAAATTGGAATTTTCCAAAGTAAGTCTGACCACACAATGAGCTAGACACAGAGCACATAACTATAAGATCAGCATTAACAATGAATTTGTAGCAGGTAACTAATGTACAACGAAAGAATGTGCAAATTGTGAAACATAATAAATAACTGTACAAGATATATCGAACAGGAAGAAACTTTCATTATTCTTATGCACATTATCTCTAGAAACCGGAAAGAAATGGTGTCTTATATTTATTTCTGTTATGGTTTATAATGTTTGTAGCCTAATTTAAAAAAATAATCTTATCACTATTGCACAATCTATAAAAAGTGAGGTAAAAAAAACGGATGATCTGGATATTAGACAGAAAACAAGTATTTTTATTAGTCAGAGAAAATTCAAAATACTCAATCACATTTATTTCATAATCACTTATTTTATGTATTTGTTTCAAAGACACACATGTAAAATCCCAATTATATATATATATATATATATATATATATATATATATAAGTTGGAATGCTGTTTAAAATGTTTTGCAAATCTCATAATCCCACATTTAATTCACAATAAAACATGGAAAACATGGTACAGTAAATATTCATAATGGGGAAATGTACCATTTTAAGAAAAAACTCAATACCGAATATGATGGCCACATGTCTCAAACAAAATTTGTGACGGTGGAACAAAGCGCTAAAAGAGTAGTTACTAAAGTGTTTCTAAAAAGAAGCAGTTTGAGAAATGTTTTGGGACTAATTAGATTGTTTGGCAACATTTTTACCTTTATAATAGCTGGTAAGGTTAATATTTTCGAAGTTTTTATTTGACCCGGATTACCAACAGCAGATAATGTAACCTTTTGTATTATTTTTTTAAGAACCACATGTTAAATCGGGGGCCTGGCACTGATTCTCCAAATGTATTTATATTTACAACAATCCGCCACCAGTCATATAGAAACTGTGTTAACGCAAAGTTGTACAGTATTTTTAGATTGTAAGATAATAGATGCACATCTAGACGCATCCAGACCAGATTAAAGAACAGAACACAAACTGACCCAGGGGGCATCTACCGTCCTAATGAGGCCATGAGTACACGATCAATAGCTATCTATCACAGTTTACAGAGCACAACATTGATTAGCCCCAAACAACCGTAAGGTCATATACACACATTCGAGCATGTGACGATTAAAGTGATGATGATTATTACCTGGAATTGCTTGTGTCGTCTTTTCTGAAACGTTTTGCTCCGTGCAGGTTGAAAATGAGCAACGAGGAGATCAAGAGAGCCATTCTGGAAATGGACGAGAGAGAGGAGCTGGCTAAAGATATGCTAGAGCAGGTACTTAAATGCTCGTAAAGCCAGTGTGTTGTGATTTGATATGGTTAGTGAACTCTAAAATTACTGACACTCTTTATTAGAATGAGTTAAAATGATAATTGTGAGTATAAATATATATACTTTAGCATTTATAGAAATATAAAACCAAAGTCCCTGTAAAACCAATTTTCAACATTCTTTAAAGACCTACACCTTTAATGCATAGCAGACATTCTAGTGAAGAGTGCTGCCAGGATATTTTAGCTCAAACTCTAGTGGCCACTGATATAAAAATTGGGCTGCATCACACTTCCCAGTCTTTAATTATTTTACTACTAACAGCACACACTGAATTGGTTCATTCATTACATAATATCCTAATTTTAATTTATGCCTTTTATTTATTTAATCAGCTATTAAAGTTTATTCCTGAAAAGAGCGACATTGACCTTCTGGAGGAACACAAGCATGAGCTGGATCGAATGGCACGTGCTGACCGCTTCCTGTATGACATGAGCAGGTACAAATGCTTCGTTTGTGTAAATGATCCCTGTGGTCAAATATGATGTAAAGTGAAACATTGTTTACCAAAGCATATATGTATATTCATACAAAAACCCAACTAAAACATTCCTCCTCATTGTGTTGTCCTTGACTGTTAAAAGCATGTTTTTTTTTTTATAAAGAATGAACCCCTTGAGTAGCCTTATGAAACGTCCACATCCTCCCGTCTAGTCTCACAGGCGCCCACAAAACACCGTTATTTCTCCACGTTATCATTCACTATGGATAACTCTGCTTTGAAATCATCCCGCTACCCTTCTACCCTTTATCTTCCCCCTTCCCAGCAGAGGGGGGTCCCTGCATCATGATTCTCCTCGAGTGCACGGGTTTGCAGAAGCTCATTAGGGATAAAAGCTCAGGAATCTGTGTGGGAGAGCCAAAGTTTCTTTGAAATGACTCTCCTGTGGAGACTGATTTTTTTGTTGTTGTTTGTTTGTTTGTTTTTCTTTCTACTGCTGCCTGACTCCTGGTTAGGATTGATCATTACCAGCAGAGGCTCCAGTCGCTGTTCTTCAAAAAGAAGTTTGCAGAGCGACTTGCAGAGACCAAGCCAAAGGTGGAGGGTGAGTGTAATGCTTGTAGCAATACAAATATTTATATTATAGCAGTTAATTCACTGTTGAACAACACAACTGGAGTTGAATGGCAGATGCTGCACATAAAGCTATGGATTAAAAACTTACAAAATGTACAATAATTGTTGAAATGGTGCTTTCTGTCCGAAGGCGTTTATCAGTTATAGAAGGAGTCTCCATTGTTAGCACTTTCAATATCACAGTAATGAAAGGTGGAAGTTTCACAATAATCTTCTTGTGATTTAAGATGTTCAATTTATTAAGATAATTAACTCTGGGGGCATCTCACACTACTTCATTACTCGATTATTTTCAAATTATAACATGTCACATAGTGTTTTATTCATCACTTGATATGTAGGTGAATTACATAAAAGCAAATGTTGTAAGAATTTAAGAATGGGTTTTATCACTTGAAGTCAGAATAATACAGGATTTAGTATGGGAAGATCGAGCATCTCACACCCCCTGTTGTCTGACTCCACCCATGCCAAAGCAGGTGCTTTTATATACACACAGCCCTGCAAGCAGCATATATGTAATTACAGAAAAGAATTAAACATTACAGTTTCATCATCGTTCAGCGCTTAAATGCAGAACTGTTCATGCAAAATGTGGTTCTAAACCGTTGTAATAGACTGCTGATATTAATTACAGTCCAAATCTGTCCTCAAAGTTCTTGCGTTAACCAGTAAATTCATGGATATTTAGGCTGTTGAGGTGGAAACATCCCCACCTGCACAGAGTGGTCTCCAATCAAAGAGAACTCCATCTAGAGGTAGGGTCAGAAAGATCTGAAGAGAGCAAAAGGACACGAACACTGGTCATTGGTACCTCAGTAGCATGCTTAATTGGACAGAGAGAAAAGGAGAGAGAGATGAAGAGAAGAGAAGAAAAGAAAAGAGGAGAAAAGAGGGTTGACAGGGAAAGAGAAATAAGGATTATCCATTCTACTATTAGCAATATTTCATTTCGAAATATTACTTAATACTATACTTTTTATACTCTAATGCTTGCAAAACTGCTGTAATTAATTTTCAAAATAGTACTAGTGTAAGTATTAGAGTAATATAGTAGGTGTGTGTGGCTCTGTATGCATCTCTGGTGTTTGAACTTCTTCCCGAGTTACCAAGGAGGCTATTTTGGAAAGCTGGCAAATGAAGTTGCTCTCTTGAAGACCCGTTGCACCAAAGAGTTAGAATACACTAATACACTACACATGCAAATGGAATTTAGTGCGTGCAGCGTGAGCAAGGATTACCGTGGCTTACATAAATATTCACCCTCCTTGAACTTTCCCACACTTTACAGTTTCATATCCTGGAACTGGTTTAGACTTAATTGAAATTATATGATGGTAATCTACACAAAATAGCTGGAGATAAACGGCACGGTTGCATCGGTGTTTACCACTGTGGTAGGAGACAAACTGTGTCAAAGTGTCACATGATCTCAGTCTTTCTGAGATCTTCACTCGTTTCACAGACTTGGTTAGAGAACATAATGAATTGCATGTCATCATTAAAGGCAGAGAGCTGTCAAAACACTTTGTAACAAAATCAATCCTGTGGCACACTGTTAAGATAATATGGAAAGATTATTTTCCCACTGCGAACTCTGCCATTAAACCCAGTGACCGAGTAAATCAAGGATTAGTCAAAGGAGGCCGTGGGTAGTGCTCGACAATACTCATACAAACCACTGTTTTTCACAGCATGAACGGAATCTACTTTGGCGTGTGGCCTCATTAACAGTTTTACCTCTCTGCACTGCCCGTCATGAAAACACACTAGGGTTTGTGGCTTGTTAGAGTTTCAGCTGCAAGCGGTGTAATTGATCAACTACAGACCCTGCACTTTCCCTTCATGGATCTGCCATGTCTTGTATGGGAGTATAAATCTGAGAGGCCACACAGTAGATGACTAATATCCAAAGTGGCGTTATAGTATATGGCAAATGGCTTTAACTACCAGTGGAAAGGAACAAGAAACTCTGGCCCAGGATCTGTGAGCCACCCCACCCACGCATGTTCCCTCATGTCAAAATCAGAGGCGTTTCTAGTTTTTAGAGGTGGAGGCTGTGTCTAAATTTAACCAGGCTTCTTGGGGAGTGTGATTTGTAGGAGTGAGGAGAAAGTTGTGGCCAGGCATCAGAGCTGTGTGATGATTCCATAATAGGAATCTCATTACAGTGTGGACAGATCAGAGTTAAGATCGATTCATCCTGATGCAAACATTTCTAAACATATGATCCGCCACACAGTGGACGCTGAGGTTAAGTAACGGTTTCAACCGATTCCAGGGGCTTTTTTTTTTTTTTTTTAAACTTGGTGGTTTCTTCGTCTTCGTGTGTTCCTGAGAAATTAATTTGGCCAATGCAGGAACCTTGTCCAATTGAAACCTTTATGCAATATATATGTGCGGTTCGGAATTGATTGCTGTTGATTAAATCTTGTTTTGATTGAGAGAGTGATGGAGTATTTGGTTTTAAGAAGGTCTGCAAACATAATGTAGGATTGATGTGAATATGACTGGCCTGTAAATCTAACATTTTATTTAAAACTAGATTGCCATGACAAACTTTGATGTTGAATTTCGGTCAATATGTGTTTATGGGAGTTTTTAAGATTTTTGAAATATACAGTAGCTTGAAAGGTGTATTAGGTGTAACAGTCCAAATCTTTCAGTGAAATTCAGTGGGATTTTTGGCCAATTTGAGCTTCTGTAATAAGAAAACTGGTGAGTTTGGTGTACAGTATGTAGCCTTTAGGACCCTACATTGTCTACTTGTTTCACAGACAGTCCACAACAATAAATGTAAATTCTAACAATTTTTTTAAAAGTGTATGTCTTTCTTTAAAACAAATCAAATAGATCCAAATGTTGTAAAACTTGGGGGCTTGGTGAAAAATAATTTACTTTGGGTTGGTTTTGACATCACACCACACACATCAGTCCACACAAACATTATTTTTCAGCACATCTCTGTGATTTATTTCTGACATATCATAACCGTGTTTCATTGTCCATACCCGTCTTTATTCCACACTGCCTTAACAAATGCTCCAACATCTGTGTTCTCCTCAGCTATTGTATGTGCATCCCGTGAGGTGATGAGGAGTAAACATCTGACCCAGATTTTGGAGGTGGTCCTAGCCTTGGGGAACTTCCTGAATAAAGGCCAGAGAGGGAATGCCTATGGTTTCAAAGTGTCCAGCCTGAACAAGATTGTGGACACCAAGTCAAGCATAGACAGGTCAGTACTGCATTTGAATTATGACATGAGAAACCTGGGACATTGTGGTTGGGTGTAATTGCCCCTTGAGTAATGTGGTGTCTATAAATCTACTCAAATATTCATGGCATCCTATGCAGTTAACCGCATTCATCAAGTGCTCATTTAAGTAGCATAGTAGTATGTACTGTATGTTATAGCAGGATAACTGTAGATTATTATGAAGGTAGTATTTACACCATTAATAAGATTTTTTTTTATTTGACAAAAAATTATTTTTGCATTATTTCCCAATTTACTATTTAAAAAAAGAAACTTCCAGAATTTGCCATGAATTTTATATCATATATGTATAATTTAGTAAATTCATGGGCCTGGGTGCAATGTGGGCTTTTTTATAGAAATCTAATTATTATTATTATTATTTATTTTTTGATTACTTGCTTATAGAAATGAATTAATTATTTATTTATTTGTCCATAGAACCAGCATTTTCCAATCACTAAGTTGTACACAAATGTGTTGACTGAATTATTGATAAAATCAGATGTTTCTTTGTTTCTATACATTTTACATGCCGGTGTTCTCGTTTATAATTGTTCTTGCAATAAGAACACATTAGCATCTTCAGGCATGCTTGGGGAGGGAAATGATGTTGGAAAGTCCAACATAACTAATTAGTCATGCTCTGGTGAAGGTCATATTTAAGTTCAGAAGTATGATCAAGATAGCAAAACGAATATTAAAGATGTACTTTGAAATCTACTATTGAACATTTTGCATATGAAGCCATGTGTGAGTGATCTGTATTGTGTTTCTTTTTACAGAAACATCACCATGTTGCACTACCTGATCATGATTTTTGAGAAGAACTATCCCAACATCCTCAATGTCCAACAGGATCTGCTAAGCATACCAGAGGCTGCAAAAGTCAAGTGAGTGCACCAATTTTGGAAGATAGTAGGAATGAATTTAAGACAACAAGACATGCTAAAGGCATAATAAACATTATAGTGGTGAAAGGAAAATAACAATTACCCGTTCCCCTCTCTCCCTGAAGACTTCTCTGTGGTGGAAAGCAACTATTGCACATCACTAACATTGGAGATCTTTGTCTAGTTAAACAGCACCAGATCAACAAATATGCTGTATAGTATTCGATTATGTGTCGCATCTTCTATTCAGGTTCATGTAATTTGTAATTGGTTGTTACTACTGTATCTCATAAGTCTGAAGACAATTAATCCAAACCATCTCACAGTCTGATTCCAGACAGTTCAGTACTGCTGTGGTACAATGCTGTATTAAAAAAGAACTTATAAATATAACTAAAAGCTTATTGTTAATTTTGTTAAATATAGAAACTGAACTTTGGACTGAAGTTGTAGTTGTGAAGGCTGTTGTTTGATTTGTTGTTGCTCTGTGCAACAGTCTGGCTGAACTGGAGAAGGACGTCTACAGTATAAAGAGTGGATTGAAAGCTCTGGAAGCAGTGAGTATTCTATTATACATTCCTGTGGCGTATTCAAATTTCAATGCAGAGGGACTTTACTGGCATTTCTATTGTGGCAAAATGAAAGTCTCTCAAGCCTTTAAAATTTGAATGATGCAGCCAAAAAGAGGAATGGTTCAGTGAAAAAATCGAATTGCCCATTTTTCCACTTTTCCACCACAAAAGTAATTGATCAGCCAAGAAACTGTTGGCGTCTTATGTCTTTTTTTTTGTTCCACACTCAAACTTCCAATTTTAATATACGCATATGTCAATTTAAAATAATTGTTTAGTAAAATATCATGAATAATGCAGATCTACAGATGTAAGCTCAGGGTGGAGGTAAATTATTATATGCAAAATGTTCAGCTTGCAGAGTTGGTGGTGACTGGTTTCAGAGGTGAGGCCCAATATAATATATTTGGGCTAATTTAGTTTCACATTATTTGACATATTTTCAATTCTATACTAATAATAATTAAAGCTGAAATTTCATTTGTTTGATCACCTGTTAGGTTCATTAGGCTGCATCAAAAGATACAGAAGCAAATGGAGATCAAACATCTTTCTAAACTATTATTTTTTTTTAACCATTTCAGAAGAAGCCTGTAATGAGGAAAGCGAGATTTAAATTTTCTGTCTGAGAGCTAGCACTCCCTTTGTACATATGCATAGCTGTTACTGGTCATGATTACAACTTCTTCTGTTTTTATTCAAAAATGTTATAATGAGTTAAAAGCTGATAGTTTAGTGAATGTGTTGTTCGAGTCACGCTCTGCCGTGCACTGCTTCTTTTCATTTTTGCATAGCTTCAGAATGGAAAGGCGTCTCAAATCACGCTCTCGCAGCTCTAAATGAGAGCAAGGCAATTATCGGTGATGGGTTCCTATGGACTTATTCAGTAAGCAATTAAGAGAGAGAGGCATGTAGAGGAATGAGGCCAAGCAAAGCCATGATTCAAAACTAAGATTGTGCATTAATCATGAAAATTGAAACCAACAACATGTGGAGATGGTTTAACAGCATGGTATGAAGATGCCAGAAGCCCAAAGCACTGTGCTAAATTATTAGCAGAAAGATGGATATATATATTAGGGGCGTAATGGTACACGTTTGTACAGAAATTTGTCGGTACAGGGCTTTCGCTTCAGTACACATAAAACTAATTTAATCCTTTATAAGTGCGGAACATAGTTTAAATCTGAGTTTCTACAGAAATGTTTTAAGTGGCGGACCACAGGTTTGATTAGTCTGTGCCTCGCACTTTGAGCGAATTTTTTTATTCTTGTTAAACTTGAAAACATACACACACATTCCAGGGGTGTAAAAAAAAAAAAAAAAAAAAAAAAAACAACTAGAGCTAGCGCAGTGTCACTGTAGCTACTTACTCCGTACTAAAAATATGCATGGAAACGGTAAAGAATACATATCGCTAGCGTTAGCCACTAACCAGGAAGTGGCTAGCGGCTAATGCTATCACTATAGATCCTTTAGTGTTTTTATCCAGATTTAAGAATTTCTCTTTAAAGGAGAAAATCCTGACAATTCTACATATCTAGGGAGTGACTAAATGAAGGATGCAAGGAATGAAGACTTGTTACAGTATGCTGAAATAAGTAGAACATATTATATTTAATGTTAAACACACACACACTTACATACACATCTGTATTACCCAAACGAGGGTCTAACAAATGCAAGCTATTTGATTAAAATCTTCCATTCATTTAATTTTATTTAATCCATGTAATTTATGCCAATTTAATTGACTACTCAATTAAATCAATAAGTGTATTGCACTGATTTGATTTATTCTTTTGTGTTTTTATAAAGTATTATAAAATATTATTTTATATATTATTTAACCAAGCAGGCATTTTACTTAAATTAATCAAATGTTTATGATTACAGATATTAATAATAATAAACTGTGTTAATAAAAAACAACAAGCAATTTTATGTTTTGCATTTCATCCCCCTAACCATACCGAAATTGAACCAAAACATGGAAAAAAAAGCTAAGTACGTACCGAACCGTGAATTTGTGTACCGTTACACCTCTTTTATTTATTCATATATTCATATATATATATATATATATATATATATATATATATATATATATATATATATATATATATATATATATATATATATATATATATATATTATTTAGTATAAATCTTGCCTTAGTTATATGATATGTTTAATAGTCTAAATCTTGCCCATATATATAATAGTATCTTGCCTTGTTTTATTAACTCACAGGAGCTGCAGTATCAGCAGAGCCGGCCACGTGACAGAGGGGATAAGTTCATCCCCGTGGTCAGCGACTTCATCACAGTGGCAAGTTTTAGCTTCTCTGAGTTGGAAGATTTGTTGAACGAGGCAAAGGAGAAGGTAAGATTTAGCTGATTACCTATTCAATCATCATCATCAGTGAGCAACTCTGATTATATGTCTGCTAATTGAATGCTTTAGACTCAAGCTTTTTACCAATTTGTGTGGGACTACCAAAATTCTGAGTCTTCATCTAATTATAATGTTCTTAATGGAAAAACCCCTACTTGTCCTTTCTGCTCCAGGACACACATTTATAGAGCTTTCATTTAAGCCAGATGAAATTGCACAAAGGAATTTAAAGGAATAGAAAGTGAGGGTTTAGCGTTGACTCCCCTACTCCCTTATTTGGCAAGTGTTTTCTTTAAGCTTGCTTTAAGAGTCCTTGTGAAGACGTGAGGTGTTTTCCAACTTCTTTCCTTTCACTCCTTGTGAGAAGAGAACGAGCTGCAGGATGGACTCCGTCTTTCCGTTATCCTTCTCACAAGAGCCGGTAGTCCTGCCAAGCTTGTGCATGAGCCGTAAAGGGAAGGGAGAGTGCGAGAGACTGAGAGAAGTCTTTGTGCACCCTTTCCCATGTGGTGTGATGACTTAAACATCCCGGGGAAGCCTGGTGACTGGGCCTAAGTCCTTCAGAGCGGTTTCTTTTTTTCCCTATGTGTGCAGAGGCAGAAAGAGAAAGAGCACTCTTGTTTGAAACGTGGCATGAAGGCTCAGTCCCCATGCTGCATCGTGTCTCTGCATCTTAAGGGAATAAAAGTATACGAAAGGCCATCTTTTAATCCACTTTCCCTCTTGTTAACCAAAAGTGGATTTGGGGTCAGCGTAATCTCTCTCTGCATGGGCTGATCACATGCTGCCAGACTCGGCACTTAACCACACAGCGCTAACTCTGAATCCACTCACCTTTCGCCCAATTATTTATTTTAGGAGCACCGTAAAAATTCAACGTCTGTTCAGAGCAGCGTCACGGGAAAAGGTTGACCCTGAAAGTTGATTTGCAGCGAAGGAACAAAGGCATTGCTGTACTTCTACAACTCAGTCTGTTCCTTTCAGCCATTTAGTGGCCAGGGCGCTCGTGTCTCTTAAATAAGGCCCAAATCTTCAGTCCGCATCTGTGCATACAGGAATTTTATCCATTAGAGCAAACCAAATTAGTTTAATATATCAGTCCAAAATTGTTGTGGGACACTGTGCAGTAAAAGTATCATTAATCAAAGATAAAAATGCTAAATTGTTTCAGGACCACATTCACTTTTTGTGGAACACGCAAGGTTATGAATATCAACAGCTGGTTAATGTATTTTAAATAAGCCATGGATTATCACACGGGTCACTGTTTCAGATTCCTGGGATGATATAAATCCTGCATTATAAATATGGCAGTGTATTTAAATATGATCAAATATGATTCCATCTCCATACACACATTTACAAAGCTCCGTTTAGGACGTATTCTAGAAGAATACATTTTTTATTCTATACAAGTATAAAACACATTACTATCCTATTTTCTTTCTTAAACTCGCTTTCAAAGAATGAATGCACATAGAAACGCTATAATGTGTATAAAGTGGCGGGTATTGCGTCAGAGATAAGAAAAGGAACCGTAATGTATCTCCTTAATGGCGCCGCTGTGTTCCACTTAAAATACATCTAGGTGGATAAAGTCCTTTTGTTTTTCCTTAAACGCTAACTTTGTGTTGCGACGCTGTTTCTTGCAGTGAAAAATACAGAAAACACGGCCAAAGTCCCAGTGGGAAGGAAGCCAGCATGAGCCGAGATAAACGCTAATCTCTCTGGCGTAAATCGATTTGGGATACTCTTGGCAGTCGCCACAGTCTGACCTTAAAATGGATTTACACTTTTAGAACAGAAATTGTATCTAAAGGAACTCCTTATTTTAGCTTTTAACACCATGGTACTCCCAGAACCAGCCCCAAAGACTTAAATACTGTCTCTAGGACTGGACACTAGTCTGGACAAGTCTTTAGGACTGCTCCAAAAAATCTTATGGACTTTGTGTTAAAATCTCATGTCAATCTTTTACAGTTATTTAACAAAGAGATTTAGAGATGCGGAATATTTAGAATATTCTCTCTCCTTCTCTCTTTCTCTCTCTCTTTCTCTCTCTCTCTCTCTCTCTGGCAGTAATCAGTGGACAGGTGGTAGTGATAAGAGAAGGCATATGGTAGTCTAATGAGGCGTAACCTCATCCATCACGCACACAGGAGCAATGAGGCTTTGTCTTGTTTGTGTGCACTGTTAGTGGTTTGAATCGAGATCGATGGAGCTCACTCAGTACACAGATAAGCAGGAACTCCATCAGCCTGGACGATGCACTCACCTGGTGCACAGCCCATACATGCATGCATTTTATTTTTTTACATTGCCGTAGCTATATAATACAATAGCCTCGTTTTTAGGTGTGATTAGGCCCTATTGCGCTGAACCACCCTGGTGAAATCAGCCATGACCAGGAAGACGGTCATTAGTTTTGCCGAACCAGAGCCACACACAATGAATTCTCTCTGGTGCATTTACACTAATATCTTTTCTGTATTGTGGCTGTTGAACACTGCACTACTTGCTGTATTGAGTAGTCGGAAATCTTTCAAGTAACCACAAATCAACATTCTGTAAAAAAAATCTAAAGTGTCTGTTACAGAGAGTAGCAGTTCTCTGTTAGTTTCTTAAAATTGTAAGCCTTGAGTGGTCCTGATCCATTGTAGTAGATTGTTGATATGAATTACAGTCCAAATCCATCCTCGAAGTTCTGGAGTTGCTCAGTATTTTCATGAATCTTTAGGCTCTTCATGTGGAACGATCTCCAGCTGCACTGAGTGGTCTTCAATTGAAGAGAATGCGTTTTCTAAATTTGCTTCTTACTGCAGGTTCATTCCTAATGCGTCTGTTTTTTTATATATTTTTTTTATCTACAATCACAGTTAAAGAACTATAAACAGACGTGCAATAAAACTACTGTACAATAACCTATAATCTTCACTGTATAATAACCTATAATCAAAAAAATATCTTTATGGTAACTAACGCAGCAAGGCTGCAAAGCCAAAAATAGATTGTTGCTTGTTTTAGATCAGTTCGTGCTCTGCATTTCATAGCTGTTGTGTATGATCAAGTTACAGTAGGAATGTGCTTGAACTTGCATTCTATATAATTTCCTGAATATGGAAAGTTCCTAAGTAGCTGGTTGCAAAACCGAATCTGAACTGGATTAAAAAAATTCAACACAATGGGTAAAAAGAATAAATCTAATTTTGAGTAAATATGACTAAATATATTCAGATCCAAGCCCTTTGCTGTCTTTCAGTGATGCTGCAATTGAATATATTAACAAGTCTTATCTTCCACATAACACAGAGGGTGGTGATTATTTCTAGGGCAGAAAAAAATCTTAACAGAAAACAGAAACCTTAACAATCTTGCATTTTTTTTACTAAGCATGATCCCAATTAAAAAGATTTTATTTGAATTTCATTTTTGGTTTTGTTGATTCCTCTTCCGGTGTTCCGATGCCTGTTGTTTTAGACGTGCTCCTCTCTTCTGTTGTCAGTTCGCCAAGTCTCTGAAGCACTTCGGAGAGGAGCAGGTACACATGCAGCCGGACGAGTTCTTCGGAATCTTCGACACCTTCCTGCAGTCGTTCAACGAGGCTCGGCAAGACCTGGAGAACATGCAGCGTCGCAAAGAAGAGGAAGAGAAGCGAGCGCGCATGGAAGCCATGGTGAGCCACATGTTAGAAATACAAACCCAAACCAGCATCTTGTTTCTCTGTTTATCTTCTCTCAGTAAAGGGACTTTTTTTTGCATGATTATGCCCCATTTTAGTAGTCCTTAAGTGCTGGTCTCAGTGAAGATCATTTCCTGCACTGTATGGCTTAAGAGGATTTCGATGTCTGCTCAGGATTGCTTTAATAGTCGAAAGCGTAGTTATAGAGTTCCTCAATCAAAGGAACAGATTTATAGTAAGGCACTGCTGCTTTTGTTTGCTTTCTATTGCATCATATTTTTTTTTACTCATAAATCACTGTGCAGGGATGTGACCAGGGTTTCAGCATGTCCTATTTATTGTTTATCCCCCTTTATCTTTGTTAAATGGCTATTCCATCAGATCAGCTGTCAGTAGACCTCCAGCCCCTCTCTATTTTAGCCAGCACGCTCTGAGGTCTTCCCCAGGGAATGTCGGGAATGCAAGAAAAGAGCAGAAAGAGTATGGGAACCAAGCCACTCTTTGATTTCCTCCCATCCCTCAGCTATACGGATTGCAGGAGGCACTTTCGATTAGCTTGTAGACTTGCACATGGCTCGTACAGATGCGCACAGCGAACGTTGCTATAGTTCTTATGTACATAGGCGTTCATGTACACACACTCGCACGTATATGTAATGGCTTGCATCCAGTACAAATGATATATAAACAGATTACCCAAGACTCTGATGTCATTTCTACTCCAAATATGTATACATCTGAAAATTGATTCCATGCTGCTCAGTAATTTGGCCTAGTCACAGCACGTACAAGAAAAATCAGACTGGACAGAGTACTGAGCCTTGTGTTAGACCATGGTGAATATCATACCAGATAAGATAATGATTCGAGACATTTTATATTCTCCGAAACTAGATAATATCTTCCAGTTAAATCAAAAAACAAACGAGGAAAGTATTTCTAAATGTTCTGTATGCTATAGTTTTAGATACAGCTGGAACATCTCGAACCCAAGGTTATTTCATTTTTTTTTTTATTTGTTAGCAGGGATCATTTCCTCCTTGCCATGGAAACTTAAGGATGATTTTACCTACTCTTAGTTTTTACTACAATGTTAAAATCAATAAGCAAGACATGCTATTAAAATAAAAAACAATTAGACAGGCCATGTAAATGTGTCTGGAATGACGATCAGTAGAATATTACTGATTTGCGCTTGTGTTTTTGTTGTTTCGTGGTGCGGTGTAGGTGACTTCACATTTCATCCACAGTACGTTTACATTAGAAAAAGACTTTTGGGACTACAGAACGTGTTAAGCTGTTATAGATATATTTTGATTCCAGGATCAGAATCAGAATATTATTCATTGATCCCACAGAGAAATTGTTAAAATTGTTGAAAACAATTGTTTATAAAATTTTTATGTATTATTTGTACTGGATGCAAGTAATTACACAGTACATACACCATTCAGGTATAACATTGACATTATAACATTATGACTGTTGAATTAAATAACACTGATTATCTCTTCATCATGGCAGCAAGTGAACATTTTGTCCTCAAAGTCGTTGTGTTAAAAGCAGGAAAAATGGGCAAGCGTAAGGATTTGATTCAGTTTGAGGAGGATCTAATTGTGATGGCTAGACGACTGGGTCAGAGCATCTCCAAATCTGCAGCTCTTGTGGGGTGTTTCTGTGGTCAGTATCTATCAGAGGACATAACCAGGGCACGCTGATGCACATGGGGAGTGATGGCTGAACCGTGTGGGCTGATCCAACAGACGAGCTCCTGTAGCTCAAACTGCTCATGAAGTTAATGCTGTTTATGCTCCATGGGTCAGGGCAAGTGTGGTCACGTGACTTTCCGGTGTGCGGCCCTGAGACCAGGTGAAGATTGATGCTGAGCAGACCGACACTGAACTGGTAGCCAAAAAAAAAAAAAGTAACCCCGTTATATGGCGATATTTTAGCTTTAAAGTCACCAGCACTGGGCAGAGTGAGGAACTGTGCAAGATTTGCTAAATTAGAGAAGACAGGTGATGGTTCAGCAGACCCAGGTTTCTTTTATTTTTCATTCACTTTTGCACGTCGCTTTCCTCGTACTCATGCCGGGACACACACACACACACACACACACACACACACACACACACACACACACACACACACACACACACACACACACACACACACACACACACACACACACACACACACACACACACACACACACACACACACACACACACACACACCATGGCTCTGCCCTCCCACCACAATGCTCCACTCCCAATACCCCACTACTGCAAATGTAATAAATATTAATTTCAAAAACCTTTATAGTTTTACAAATACACATTTCAGCAATATTACTTCACGCAAATCGCAACATTGACCACAATAACCACAACATGACATTTTTCCTAATTCGTGCAGCCCTGGTCAGGACTGTTTTGGCAGCAAAAGGGGGGCCAGGAGGTGGCAGGTTGTCATAACGTTATGTCTGAACGGTGAATATGTGTGTGTGTGAATGAACATCTACGTACATATAAATGATGGCTACATCGCTGTGTGCAAGTGTGCTTCCTGAAATCCATATAGCTAAAGGGATTAGAGGAAATTTCATTAAAGCATCTTTGGTGTCTACTAATGAAATGTCCCTGTCTATATATAATTCCAGCTGAAAGACCAGAGGGAGCGAGAGAGGAGGGCAAAGAAGACCGCTGGAGGGGGCGTGTCTGAGGAAGTGGGCGAGTTCGATGACCTGGTGTCAGCCCTTCGCTCGGGAGAGGTGTTTGATAAAGACCTGTCGAAGCTCAAACGCAACCGCAAACGCTCCGTCAACCAGCTGGTGGACAGCAGCGGTCGTGAAAGACCCATCACCAAGGTCAACTATTGATTGTGACACCTGGAAAACTTTCATTCTCTGACTTGTATACTGTACGTGAAGGAAAAAAAAAACCCAACTGCCATCTGCCTCCTTATTCACCCTAACACGTGATTGCTTGCATCGTAAAAACGGCAGATTCATAGACCTTGTTGGACAGTTCTCTGGATGTCGAGACATTTTTACAGCACTGTGCTCAACAAATAGGCTTGTTCTAAACCTTGTTCTTATCCCGCATCAAACACGGTCTTCCTCATCTCATAGCCAATGGTTCATTTTTCCAAGCTGACTCAAATAACCTCAAACTGCCAAGATTCTGATTCCGCATGTACCAGAGTTACAAAGGTAATGACCCTGGTACCATAACCAATAGAACCAGGACTTTTTGGGAAAATTTGGTCAGAATCTCGAATGAACAGCTATCTATCTCTACCATCCGTGTAGGTGCTGATACACCACGTGCCTCTCTCTCCGCCTTCTATATTTCTCTGGTGCTTTGACAAAGAGGACCGTTGGTGTATTTGAGATAAAAAAAAAGAGAGAGAGAGAGAGAGAGAGAGAGAGAGAGAGAGAGAGAGAGAGAGAGAGAGAGAAACCCACATCTGTAGTTTTTAACCCAGCTAAGCAATGGGCCTCGTTTTTTTTTTTTTTTTAGCATTTTTTCCCCAAAATTTCAAACATGGAGTCTAGTGGAGGAAAATGCAAGAGGTGAACCCTTTAATGTCGGGATGGCCAGCAAGGAAAACAGGACACTGTGGTCTCAGTCGTGTTGGCTGTGAAACCCTTTCCCCAAGTGCCTCCCCATACCGACGGCATTCCTAAGGACGACGCTGGAGACGAGTCAGAAATGCAGAGAAAGCACAGCACTTCTAGGAACACGATACGGCGAAGGAACCGCTCTGAGATGAGGACGATGCTGTAGGCACAGCCTCATTAGCAAGTAAAAAGAATTCCCAAGGATCGTAGGTGGCATTACCTGGTGCCAAAGCAAAAATCAGGAAACGTAAATATGTAGTAGACAATAATAAATGCGAGTAGAGTGGCATTTCTATATTTATTTATACGGATTAAAAAAAAAAAAGAAAGAAAAATGGGAAAAAAAAACATGCTAATTTTAAAAACTTTTTTTGGAATTCTTCATATTTTCTAGTTTGTACTTCTACTACATTAATTTGATAGGTATTTCAAGTATTTAAAACGGGAAAAAATAAAAAATAAAAAAAATTTGTGATCCAAATCTGTGATGCCCCATCACTAGTGAAGCTTGTTAACCTAAACCACCAAAGTAGTGCACTTCTCACATTGTGACGACAATTCAGAAGACTGGTAGGGTTTGCGTTTTTTGTTGTTTTTTTGGGCCAAAATGGATTTAAGTGCCACTGCAGATTCTTTTCTTTTTGGAAACCAGTCAAGTTTTACTTTAATGAGCTCCAAATGCAGCCCACTTGTTTTATCGGATTTTTGCTTGTGTTGTTTTTCATGTTATGTATATCAAGTGTTGTCATTGTAAAGATCACATGGGCAGTTTTTTTTTTTTTCTTTTTCTTTTTTTTTTTGGGATGAACAGGGCTCTCAAGAATACTTGGGATACAGGATGGGGAAGTATTAAAAAAAAAAAAAAAAAAAGAAAGAAAGAAAACATTTACTAATAAAAGGTTACGGTAAAGGCCTTGGTGACGTAAGTAAGATTAGTTATGGATGGATATTGTGTATAAAGTGTGGGGTTTTTATCTTTGGTACTTGAGCTAGTCGGATGGAGTGGGAAGAAAAATTCGAATAGTGTCTAGCTGGTTGAAAGAAGCCCAAATTGCGATGCTTTATCCTGACGTAGTTTGTGTTTTGCACCTTGTGTGTATGTGTGTGTGTGTGTGTGTGTGTGTGTGTGTGTGTGTGTGTGTGTGTGTGTGTGTGTGTGTGTGTGTGTGTGTGTGTGTGTGTTTGGGGGGAGGGGGGGGGGGTCCTTTTGTCTCCAGCCATATGGGAGAACCATAGTAAGAGGATCAGCAGATCACTTCCGTCTTCTAAAAGATTTGCCGCTAATCTTTGTCTGGTTTGGGTCTATGCTGTTGAACATTGTCTCTGTGCTACTTTGTGCCAACAGGACACTCGTGCCAAAATGTAGACTTGGCTCCCTTACAATGAGTTCCTATTATTCTTTTGTAGAGGGACAGGTTTCCTCCTTAACCCGAATATTGTCACCTTTTTTTCCCTTTACTTCTTATACACCAAGAGGAGTCCGGTCTTACCGATCTGAGCTAATCAACACTGCGAACAACTGAATGCTAGTTAATCCATTTAGATTTATTAGCTCTTATTAGATAGCTTTGAAGGCTGAAGCACAACTCTTACTTTACCCCATATGTACCAGTACTCACCAAAACTAAACCATAGGTTTAATGTATTACAGTAACCTAGTTAACCAACCTGCAGTACCATAGCTAGTATAAGATCTCATGCTCTTCAGAGCCTTTTGTTTTTTTCACCCCCTATTTTTTTCCCCCTTAAGCTCTGAGGTGAAAGGGCATTTCTTCTTTAAAACAACACTACACAGAATGCCAAATGGAAAGAAAAGACACTTTGACACTTTGGAATGGCTCTCACATTGAAAATTTGTATTAAAAAATGTCAATGAAGGTGAAGGAGGTTGTGCCAACTTTTTTTTTTATCAGTAAAGAAAAGAAAACGCTATAAGCTTTCTTTTTCAGTCCGATACCATTTAGGTATTTAAAACCATCAGTATTATTATTATTTTTTTAGTTGTTTTGTATGTATATTTGGTCATTGACTGGCCGAACACGACCGAAAGAATAATAAATGTAGCTTGTTGCTTGATGCACTTTTTTTTTTTTTTTTTTTTTTTGGAAAGACTTTCCAAAAGCCTTTCGCTACCCCCTTATATTACTGGTCATTTAGCTCATATAATAATAATAATAAAAAAAAAGCGAGAAACGAAGCAGCTTAAGAAAGGACACAGGCAGTAAAACGGTTGTTTTTTTATATCTTTGAACTATTAGAAAAGTCTGGGTCCTAGATTTGAGTGAAACTCTCATATTGAGGCAAACTAATTTGACCCTGGAATGTTGTTATGTTTACAACAGGACACGCAGAGCCATTTAGCCTCCCCTAAAATACACTAGGTTGTGGTTGTTTAACACTTATAAGGTGGAAATAAATATATATATAGGGTCTGTAGTACTTTTAAATTGAGCTCTAACAAAGCATAAATTTCCACTGCCTCAGTGGGCATCATTTCATTTTATATCCTTTTATATCTTTGTATTGTTCACCTTTATGCACTCGTTTAGGTTAAAAAATAAAAAAAAATTTTAAAAAAGGGGTGCACAAGTATGATCCTTTGCTATAGAAAATATGTATATTATGGGTAAATAGTTACCCCCAGGTAAGAATACACCAGATGCGTGCCCTTTGTATCGTCCAGCTGCAGGTTGTATATTGTGCAGAGCAAGCGTTTTAAAAGGATGACTTGATTTTCTTCACCTAAAAGATGTATAGTTCTCAAATTTTTGTACGCCGCAATAGTGGGGGGGGGGGGGGGAACTAAAAAGAAAAAATAAATCGCAGAATGTTCCTTTTTTTTTTTTGCTGTAAATTAAGTCTATTTATTTGCCTTATTAATTTTGCCATATTTTGTATGTATACACAACATTACAGCAAAAAACATTACAGTTACATGAGAAGTATAAATGAGTAACTAGTGGTCTTTGTATGTCAGATTCCCAAGAATAAATAGCTGTCCGTTTTTTTATATATATATTATGTTTTTGTTTTTGCTTGCCATGCATCTTTTTGTAGGGTAAAATAAACCTGTTTCCCTTACTTCACAGTTGTGTTCTCTTCCACACATCCTGAAAGGAGCTCAACACTGCCCTCTTATGTTCAGTTCTACACAACTCACATCAAACACAAAAAACTAGAGGTTAACTGTTTATTCTTGAAAAATCTACTGCAGACAACTTTTTCAATATTATTTAAATGTTTATTTGGGAAAAGCGGGAAAAAATTTAAGTAAATGGAAAATCATTTAACAATCAACTTTCAAATCGTGCAAGTGAATGTGTACATATAAGCCCACAAATGTTAGAAGATTTGAACATGTTGATTGGAGAATCAGTTGTCTGGCTGAATTTGGGCAACATTGCGGGTGCCAAATACAGTGTAAAAAGTCAGATTGTCTAAACATGACTAAATGACTTGAACAAGCTGCTGATCTTTAAATGCATTTTTCCCCCTGATGAGACTGCTAGAACATTACCTGTATTTAAGACATGCGAAAGAGAAATGTATTCCGGTTCAGAAAAGTCTTATGTATATTAGAAAACATAATTTCAGTGTGAAAGGTTTTCCTAAGAACAAACACAAACTCGGATATGGTAACACAATGTATTTCTACCTGTTTGTTAGGATCTCTAACATCCATGGATTCAGTGCTTTCATTTTTTTTTTTTCTTCTCTGTTCATTGCATCAGACACAACCTGGAACTATGAATATGATGAGAGAAACTTATTACTAGAAACCTACAAGGTGGAATCGAAAAGTTGTTACACCCCAACATGAGGGCAGTGTGAAGCCGCACGCACAGTCACAGGGAACACCAACCTTCATAAGTCAGTGTGCCAAAAGACATCGTCCTGTGCATATCGGGGGTTCTGCAACTGGTGCCATTCTACGTCTGCTATTTTGACCACCGTGTCACCAAGCTCTTTTCCCTAGTGAGTTTCTCGTCGGAAACATCATGATCTCACTTCCGCACTCACCCTACTCGTCATATGTGGCTACTGCGGACTTCGCCCTCTTCCCGAAGATGAAGATCCGGCTCAAAGGTCGCCAGCGTAAATAGTGAAAGGTGCTTGACATGAAAAGAAGAGTTACAGGACACATCGCAGAAGTGGCAGGAAAAGTGTGATCGTGTGTAAACATAGAAATATACGAGGTGGTATCAAAAAGTTTTAAAGAAAGTACTTTATCTATCATTGGTCAGTTCAGTGGGATATGACGAAACGAGTTACCTTACTGACTTTAAACCAAGTGTCCAGCTTTCAGACAGATGAAGTCTGTATTGGTTGCAGACGTGGTCACTGAAGAACAACCACTGCAATAGAAACACTGAAAAGTAGAAACAAACTTGTGGTTCCTTTAGGATCAGGTTGACAGGATGATGAGCCATCATGCAGAGTTTCGGGATGTATCTCACGCTTCGGGACATTGATTGTATCCTAAAGGCCACATCTTAACACATTAGTGATTTTTTTTTCTGCTTATTTCTTCTTAATACGACGCATCTCTTCAAAAAATAGCGCACTATCTAATTAACACTCGTCATAACTTCAAAAATGTCTTCCAAAAGTTACTTTCAAAAATATATAAATATATATATATGAAAAAAGAATTGATATAGGTAGACTTGATTAGTGATTAGTGTTTTCTGCTACAAAGGCAATGAGCACTACAAAATCTCAATGCAATATTAAATTCTAAAGGCACAATAAAACGTAGTTTTTTTGGGGGAAAAGCATCGGCTTGAACTAGTTACATTATATTTACGGATTATCTGCATGTGTATTATGCGGTGCGATGAAAATCGCCCCGTTGTCCTCCGGTTTTACTCAGAAGTTTAATGTCAGTTATAACTATATCTCGACTCACTGCCTTACACATGTCATAGAGTGTCAGCGCAGCGACTGATGCTGCAGTCAGAGCCTCCATTTCCACTCCGGTGCGTCCTGTCGCTTGGCATGTTGCCAATACAACAGCGACGTGACCTTCTTCCAGGAGCTCCACACTGACGGAGGTGTGGTCGAGCGATACAGGGTGGCACAATGGAATGAGGGCAGATGTTTGCTTAGCGCCCATGATGCCCGCTAGCTGCGTGACTGCCAAGGCATTACCCTTAGCTATCTGGTTAGCCCGGACCAGGCTGAAAGCCTTGGAGCCTAGTAGGATGCGAGCGCTTGCTGTGGCAGTACGACATGTCACCGCTTTATCGCTGACGTTCACCATCGAGGCTCTGCCATGCACGTCAGTGTGGGTCAGCTGGTCAGAGGGTTCATCTAGGTTTGGGGTGCTAAGTGATTCTCTAAAGCCATCGCAAGCATCCTTTTGTTTATGACACTCCCTTACAATCGGCTGCATTATGCGTTTCTGTTTGAGGAATAAAGTGCTGAGAAGAGACGTGAAAAAAGACTGGCTGTCCCTCACCGAGTGGTGCCTGAGAGAGCCAACATGTCTGTGTGCGTGTCTAAAACGTGCAAATCGAACTGTGCGTGGTTCACAAGTGGAAGCGTACTCAAAATCAGGAATTGTGTTACTGCAAATTTCCTCTGGGAAAACTTGCTTCCTTCCCTGATGGCCATGGTAAACATTTTCCAAAGAGATGCCAGAGTTTGTTGAAGCTGGTGCATTTGTCATCAAAGTGCTGTTGTTGAAGTCTTCACTAGCCTCATCACCGCTGTTATGTAGAAAGGACAGGATCTCCGAGTGTGGCAGTACTCGGCCTGGCAGAGGAGTGAGGAAAGTAGGAACCGGATACCTCCTGTGCTCACTGCTCGGCACCGTTGCAGACCGACTGCCTTCTTCAGCTGAGGAAAAAAAAAAAATAATGATATGAAAGACTTTCAGAAAATAACACAACATTTAATAAACATGGGCAGTCATCAAGATTGTATACGGAATCATTAATTACTGAAACAAGTCTATTTTAAATGCGAATTCTCCTTCACTATGCGCTCATATCACATAAATCCAAGGAAAAAATCCTGTTGTCAAATGTCTCATGATGGTGATCGTACAAGCTTCCATTTTCAGGCTACCCAGGATTTTTCATTTTAATATTACAATTTTTTTTTTCCTCAAAGAAATTGCTTCTTATTCACAATATCTGTACTGAAGATGTGGTAGCTAAGTGGTTAAGATATTCTTCAGTTCAAATTCCAGCCATACCAAACTGCCACTCTTGGGCCCTTGAGCAAGGCCCTTAACCCCGTAACTGCTTGTATGAATGAGATAAATGTACGTCACTCTGTATAAGGGCATCTGACAAACGTTAAATGTATATACAACATTTGACATTCAGTTGCTGATAATGCTTATGGGAAAAATATTACGATTATTTTAAATGGATAGAAGTAGAATTTTAGTCTGACAATAGAATACAACTGCTTAAAAGGTACAGCCACTACGTACAGCTGCGTCACCCACCGATGAGGATCATTGGCCTGTTCTTCATCTGGGATATACTGAACATGCCTGTGAGGATAAGACAGACACGAGCACTTAGAAAATTAGGACAAACCTTCACTGCTGTGAAGAAGCATTTGCAAAAAGACCAAAAGTTAATTTGTCAAAATAATAGAAGAATAGTTTCCACGGCAACCATATCGAAACTGTGGAGGATATTAGGCTTCTTTCAAACCAGTAGACTGAACATTAACGAGACATAAAGAAGACAGATAAAGCATTATGTCTACGTAAAAGGTCCATTTAGTTCCAAAAGAGGATTGTGTGTACCAGCGTGCTGTTTTTTCTTCCGGCCCACTGCAGCACCTATAATCTGCAGAAGTTCTTCGTCAGATGCTCCGGAGCGCAGACAGTCTCTCAAAGACACCTCAGAGTTTCCGAACAAACATACCTGCAACACACGCACAGGCCTTGTTTACAGACCTAAACAGAAAACATGACAATACAAAGCATGACTCCTAAGGACCACCTCAGCTGACCCCACATACACACAGAAAATTACCTTCAGGTTGCCATCAGCTGTGATGCGTAGACGGTTGCAGGAGCCGCAGAAATGATCTGACATGGAGGTGATAAAACCCAGCTGGCCCTGAAATCCTGGTACCCTGAAAGCCTAAGACCACACACACACACACACACACACACACACACACACACACACACACACACACACACACACACACACACACACACACACACACACACACACACACACACACACACACACACACACACACACACACACACACACACACACACACACCAATCAAAGACTGCCCATGACCTAACAATCTGTGGATATCAGTGTAACAAGGAAGTTTTGCAACCAACATTTGGGTCAAAAACAAATCCTTCTCACCGCAAATGTAGTCAGTCATATTAATATAAATAGGCATAATTAATCTTTTATACTTGCTTTATACTTTCCAGCACTCTGTAAGCCCAAACTATCTACCAATACACAATATAATACACTGTGTCCCAAAGGTCTCCATGCATACCTGAAAATTAACACTTTTCACCAATAAATTTGAAATATAGCGAATGATTTTTCAGACAGCCTTCGGGAATGCCTTTGACACAAGAACGTATTATCATCATTCTAATGGATGGACCGGGAAGCTATCGCAAGGTTGTGATCCGCTTCTGTTTACAATGATATGGCAATTATGTAGAGGAGTGTTTGTGAAAGTGTTCAATTCTCTTGTGTATGGAGACTTTTGGGACTGTATTTGCTGTGGGAATAAAAAAAAAAAATAGCATTGAATATACAACCCCAATTCCAAAAGAAATTTGGGGCACTGATGCAATGATTTGCAAATATCATAAAGCAATATTTTATTCACAGAAGAATATAGAAAACATGTGTTTAAAATGAGAATATATATACACCATTTTAAGGAAGAAATAAGGTCATTTTGAATTTGATGGCTGCAACATGTGTCAAAAAAAAGTTGGGACATGGCCATGTTTTCCACTGGGTAGAATCATCTCTTCTGTTTAGCAACTGGTCTCCTCAGTTCACAAGATGTATATGAAGTTTTCTATTCTATTCTAGCTGTTCAACAGTTCTGGGTGTCCTTTGTTGTATTTTTCAATTTCAACATGACCTTAAATTAAAATAAATTTAAATTGTACATTTTCTCAGTTTAAACATTTTATATGTTTTCCATGTTCTATAGTGAATCATCTTCTTCTTCTATCGGCTGCTCCTATTAGGGGTCGCCACAGCGGATCATCTGTCTCTATACCTCCCTGTTCTCTACATCTGCCTCTTTCAACCCAACTACCTGCATGTCTTCCTTCACCACATCCATAAACCTCCTTCTTGGTCTTCCTCTTTTCCTCCTTCCTGGTGGCTCCATCCTCAGCATTCTCCTACCGATATACCCCATGTCCCTCCTCTGCACATGTCCAAACCATCTCAATCTCGCCTCCCTC
The DNA here is from genome assembly GCF_946808225.1 of Silurus aristotelis. Classification (NCBI taxonomy): domain Eukaryota; kingdom Metazoa; phylum Chordata; class Actinopteri; order Siluriformes; family Siluridae; genus Silurus; species Silurus aristotelis. The sequence goes on from NC_139579.1 coordinate 26,168,959, forward strand.
ACCTTGTCTCCAAAACGTCCTACATGCGCTGTCTCTCTAATAAACTCATTTCTAATCCTGTCCATCGTCATCACTCCCAACAAAAACCTCAACATCTTCAGCTCTGCTACCTCCAGCTCCACCTCCTGTCTTTTACTCATTGCCACTGTCTCTAAACCCTACAACATCACTGGTCTCACCACCATCCTATAAACATTTTCTTTCACTCTTGCAGACACTCTATGTTCTATTGTGAATGAAGTATGGGTTTATGAAATTTGCAAATCGTTGTGTTTTGTGTTTAGTTTCATTCTGCCCAGTATCCCAACATTTTTGGAATTGGGGTTGTAATTATGATGATTCCCCAAGCATACGAGAGGCACGGCAACAACCACCAAAACGTGCGATGTGGTTTAAACAACAACTCAAAATTAAAAATCTATCCACTGAAAACAGTTTGATTTGTAGTGAGCATTAAAGCTATATGACTATAACTAGGATAGGAGCAACAGAAGATAAATGAATGAATGAAGAAATGAAAAGATTCGGGTAGACATTTATAGAAGACGTTGATTTTTCCAGTTACTTTTGTACAGCTGTATACATCTGTACATGTTTAAGCCTGAACTGCAGAACAGGAAAGAATTATAATTAGGCACCAGTTTTTTGCCAAAACAGGCCCAATTAAACTCGACTTAATGGATAAGTTATGGATGAAATGATTTAATCATTGCTGACCTTGGCGGTCCCCGTCTCTTCCCCAGGAAGCGGCTCCAGACTGGGCCATTGCTGCTTAATG
>NC_139579.1:26174736-26194736 GCF_946808225.1 Silurus aristotelis
TGCGTGCCAAGCAAAAGTAAGAAAATACCAAAGGAAAAGAGGCTGATGTGACCACTACTTTGTCTTTATTTCCAATTCAAACAGACCACAATCCACAGAAGGAAAGTCAAAGTAATCCTGTCTTTCACATACATTTACCTTTATGGCAATGTATGACAACTTTATAAAGAACATCTCACAATTACCTCATTTATACACCTGAGCAGTTGAGAGTTAAAATCATGTTACATCTAAGCCACAGATTTTGGTACCTCTGAATAATTCCTCTTATGTCTGTCCCACATTTTCATTTCTATTATAAAATTAAAACCAAACAGATTTTTCATTTGTAGAAACCAGTGAACAGAGAAACCTTAGAATATTATTTAACTGCTCATCACTGACTGTAAGACTGCTACATGTCTGATTGTATGTACACTGTATAGAATGTGTAATTCCACACTCAAAATATGTGCAAGAATAAATTATATTAATTGTAGTTTAATATACTATAAACTTGGGGTCCCCAAACTACATCTCAAGGGTCTCCACATTTGGAACGACCCACTGAACAATGCCAAGCATTATTGCTTACCTTTGCGTCTAACGATGAACTCAAACTTGGCTGGCACTAATGAGTCTAGACTGACGTTGAGCAAGTTCACTCCAGCTTTCTTTAAACCTGGCAGCAGCCTGGCGAGGTTCAGGCCATTAGTAGTTACAGCGATCGTCTTTAGACCATCCATTTTCCTCATTTCCGCTGGAGGAATATAGAAAAACAGGCTCATTGAAAATTTGGCACTATGTTTTTATTTCCCACATAATGATAAATAGAATAGGAGATATACAAATAAGTTTTACTGTGACAAATTAAAACTACACCTTGTGCTACAGAACATCTGATCACATGCACATTATCAACTGGTGCTGTTAATATCATGAACAGCAGCTACGCTAATTCCTCTCCACTGCTTCTCTTTCTCTCCCCATCCCGAGGCTTCCTGAGGTTTGGGCAGCTCCAGTCACGTCCCTCCTCATGAAGAATTTGGACTTTAAAGAAGTAGATGCCAAACTCGCAAACATCCTGAACCATCTAGAGACGTACCAGTGCCAATTGGGTCCCACTGCATGTGTGGGGTTTGACATTGGACTTTCTGAAGTGTTTAAAGGCTCTGGCATGGAGAAGCTGATGCTGGATCTGTGATGATCACAAATGTTGAGCTCAGTAGCTCCTACTTTTATACCAAAGACTGTTGAAAGAACATTTACTTATAATCTTATACTCCAGTACTCATGTTAGTTCTCACTCTCCAGTGTTCTGTATTGTTGAAAGATTTATGATCAAACTCTTGATGTCACCCAAATGAGGATGGGTTCCCCTTTTGAGTCTGGTTCCTCTCAAGGTTTCTGCCTCATTACATCTAAGGGAGTTTTTCCTTGCCACAGTCACCATGGCTTGCTCATCAGGGATAAATGCACACCATTCACCTTGTCTGTTGATTTCTGTAAAGCTGCTTTGAGACAATGTCTGTTGTAAAAAGCGCTATACAAATAAACTTGACTTGACTTGACTACATCAATTGAGATTTACAAATAGTAAAAATCCTTGATTTCTTTTAAACAAATCAGTAGTCAGGTGGGCTTTGTTAAGCGAGATCACCACCATTATTATTATTAGTATCACCACCATTATTATTAGTATCACAATCATTATTACCAATTATATGAAGGACGTCAGGGCGGATAAGGGGTTCTCCTCCAGTCAGGCGGATCTTCTCCACCCCTTCTCGCACAAATAGTCGAGCCAGGGTCAGCACCTCCTCGGTAGATAAGAGCTGTTCTTTTGGACTCAGCTTCACCCCTTCTTCTGGCATGCAGTACTGACCTGGGCAGAAACAATATTAAAGGTTGACCGATTGTACCGATACTGATAGCTAGGCTAGATCGTACTTGCCGATAACCAATTATTCAACCAATAGTTTTTAAAATGGACACTGTATTAAAAGCAAACATAACACTCCATGTAAAATAGTACTGATCTTTATTACAAAAAAAAAAAAAAATCAGTACTGAATCATGAAAATATTAATATATTCATGAATAAATACAATTATATAATTAATAAATTATAAATAATAAGCACAACATATGCCCCACACCTTCTCTAAAAGCATGTGGTGTCAGTAGTTTGCCTCTAGAGGCCGCTATTGCAATGACAGCGGACTGGAAACCCGGAAAAACTATCAGTATGGATTTTTGCATTTTGACAAATTTGATTTATCAGAGAGCTCTAAACAATATAACTGAGAAATATCTTAAATAACTCAGACACCAATAAATCTATTATTACAAAATCTTTCATCATAGCTAACCCAGGACACAAACATACTGATAAAACATTAAACTGGACAATTTTGTACCTTGTTTTCAAATTTGTAATTTCTTTTTTTTGTTGCTGCTGTATTGTGTGGAGTGATCTAAAGTGAAAAGAAGGCTTCCGGCATTCTCAGTAACTAAAATTGATAGTATTGCTTTCATTTTAGAATGCCACATATCCATTACACATTTTGGGGAAAAAAGTATTGGCATACTGTTCACTGAATTCCATTTTTGTAACACGACTAAACATTGCGATATATTGTTTTGCACGCACTCACATGATATTATTGTCAAGCTGAGTCATGAAGGAAAGCAAAGACCTTTTTTAGAGAAGGAACCCAACTTACAGCGAAGGTTGCATTTTTCTGTAAGGGAAATCCGCAGATAATTGTGTCTTCTCCCAAACGTGTCTGTGAGGAATTCTGAGAACGGTAGGACGTCCTTCAAAACCTGCCTCTGACCACTTGTTACAGTTAATTCCTGAATGAAAGGGAAAAGAGAAAGAACAGTAGGTGAAATCTGATATTACAAAAAATAATTAAGAAAAGCAATAAGTCCAACATGCCATCTAATTCATTCATTTGACATAAATGTCTAGGTGTTTTATTAAATAAACAAAATCTACAGGGGATTTTATTTCTTCCTAACAAAAAATCAAAAGCAAAAAATTACGTATGAAATCATGTGGCACAAAAGATTTTACTGATGACCTTCAACCTTTGAACAAGTCACAGTGTTAAAGAATAACTGAGGTCCTGTGTAGGAATGACAAGCAGCCAGAGACTTTATTTATGAATTTCGAAGTCTCGCACAAGAAAAATACCTCAACAATACATCCATACATAACTATTTTAATATTTTCAATAATATTTCATGGCTTGGGCATGGCATCAGTTTCTATTATCAGGGTTTTGTCTCCTTACTTGTTTTGCTCGACCTTAGTGCAGCTTTTGACACCATTGATCACACTATACTGCTTGCTAGACTTGAGAACGTTGTTGGAATAAAGGGAACAGCTCTCTCTTGGCTCAGGTCTTATTTGACTGATCGCTATCAGTTTGTTGATGTAAATGGTGAGTTCTCCACACTCTATGAGGTAAAGTTTGGTGTTCCTCAAGGATCTGTCTTAGGCCCACTGCTTTTCTCTTTATATATGCTGCCTCTTGGTGAAATCATTCATGAACATGGGATTCGCTTCCATTGCTATGCTGATGACACACAGCTGTATATTTCAGCAAAGCCAGATGAGCGAAATCAGCTTAACATTGTTGAGAAGTGTGTAAAGGACATTAGACAGTGGATGCTTGATAACTTTCTTCTGCTCAACTCAGATAAGATGGAAGTACTTTTACTAGGACCACATGCAGCTAGAAGTAAACTTTCCGATTACGTAGCATCTCTGGATGGTGTTTCTGTTTCAGCGTGTACGGCTGTCAAAGACCTTGGTGTGATTATTGACCCGAGTCTTTCCTTTGAGTCTCACGTGAATAATATTACCAGGATTGCCTTCTTTCACCTTAAAAATATTGCTAAAATTAAAAATATGATGTCGTTACAGGATGCAGAAAAACTAGTTCATGCTTTTGTTACTTCTAGATTAGACTACTGTAACGCTTTACTGTCTGGGTGTGCGAGTAAGTGCATAAATAAGCTTCAGTTAGTTCAGAATGAAGCAGCAAGAGTCCTCACTAGATCTAGGAAATGTGACCACATCACCCCTGTTTTAATCAATCTACACTGGCTCCCAATCAAATCTCGCATTGATTATAAAATATTACTACTGACGTATAAAGCACTTAACGGTCTCGCACCACAGTATCTGAGTGAACTTCTGTACCAGTATGATCCTTCTCTTATAAAGCCCCACAGTTATGGAACAGCCTTCCAACCAGTGTTCGGGACTCAGACACAGTCTCAGTGTTCAAGTCGAGGTTGAAAACGTATTTATTTAGTCAAGCCTTTTATCAGTAGATTTTTCTTAGGTAAAGGCTCAGATCTGGAGGAAGCATGGATATAGAGTGTTTGGTGAACTGGGATATTTGTATGCTGTCGTCCCCTCACATTCACACGTTCACTCGGGTTTGTTGACGGTGGTGTGGTGGGTCGTCTCTTATCCCAGAGATCCCTCATGTCTGTGTTACCTTCTGGTTCTCCCTTTCAATTATGCTGCCATAGCGAGTCTTGCCGGAGTCCAAACTGCACAGTGACTAACTTTCATACAACAATAGGGACATTCAATAATCCATATCCTTCTCTTCCTGTCACTCTGTCTCTCTCTCTCTCTCTCTCTCTCTCTCTCTCTCTCTCGAGTTAAACATGCTCCTGAGGCTCCAGTGACCACTGTTCCTGCCCCTCTCCCCTCCGTGGATCTTCACACTTCTGTGCAGCTTGTAATGTAATGTAATTCCGGAGTAGAACGGGAGCTTTGAGGATGGATTGGACTGCAGTTGGTGTCGGCGGTCTGCTGCACTGACTCGGGAGTGCAGTTTGCTTCTGATCGTCATCACTGTACCCCGCAGCATTGTATATCTGCTTTAAATGGACATTTGGTGCAACCCAGATGAGGATGGGTTCCCTCTTGAGTCTGGTTCCTCTCAAGGTTTCTTCCTTATGCAATCTCGGGGAGTTTTTCCTTGCCACAGTTGCTCATCAGGGACAAACATACTTACAAAGAACATATTTACGTTTAATCACCACATTATCTGTGTAAAGCTGCTTTGAGACAATGTTCATTGTTAAAAGCGCTATACAAATAAACATGAATTGAATTGAATATTAAGAAACTTCTGCATAAAACTGCTAAGAGAAACTCATATGTGGCTTGACTCAGTATTACTACTACAGTCAAAGCTATTACTCTATTAACATTAAAGGAACACAGAAGTCACATTAAAGAAACTATAAGCAGGATTGGTAAAACATTTGATGAATGAAGAATGACAACAGCAGAAAGTCTGAAAAGAGGTACAGAGCGTACTGGTGTGTACAACATCTCTAAGCATAAACAGGTAACACAGTTCAACCTGGAAACCTGATTAACAGGGATGTTCTGCCTCTGACATGCAGTCCAATGGGTTGCGTGTTTAAATCTTCAGGAAGTACAAAGAGACAAAGCATAAGTGTGTGTGCAATGCCACTCACAATACTGCTTCTTCTGAGTGCGAGTGTGTAATGAATGTACCAATGCAACACTTCTCACCAGACCAGTCTGTCCTTCAAAGTGATATTCCTTGGTTTTTAGTCGTTTTTAATACACATACATATTACTAACTTACAACATCTAAGGCATATGTGCCAAACTCCTATTGAGTTTGACAGGAGATATTTTCAATCAAGAGCAAAATATTTTAAGTTATTTAAAGTTTGTTTATTTTTTATAAAATGGCATAAGAGCAAAAAAAGTTTTGATCTGTTGTTATATTAACGTTTACTTAAAAACACCATTTTTTTTTTTTTTCAGGTTTTTTCTTTTTTTGCAGCATGTTCTTATTTCTAACTTGTATAATTTTGACAGGATATATTTTTATGGCGAGCAAAATATTTTAAGTTATTTAAAGTTCAAGTTGATTTATTCTGAAATAAGATTCCTGTCTGGATTTATTCAAATTTATGTTAAAAAAACATTCAGTTTTAGTGTGTTCAATAAATGTTTATCCTGTTCGGCCCACGACCTAAAGTGTGCTTTGAGTTTTGGCCCCCTGTGCAATTGATTTTGAAAACCCCTGATCTAAAGGTTACAGTAGTCCTATATTAAATTATCTGGAATTTGAAAATATAAAGTGGTCAAAACCTGTGGTTAAAAAATTTATAATATCCATTTGGGGTTTGTTTGTTTTTTTGCCCAAAAGTTCTGGGATGTACTAAAATATGCACAATACTATTATTTAGGGAAAGTGGTAGCTCAGTGGTTGAGGCTATGGGTTATTGATAGGAATGTTAAATATTCAGAAAGAAGAAAATGGTACAAATACATTTAGTTTGACAAACAGACTATGGAACAATCGTTGGATAAATGTCAATAAATGTAATGTTGAGGTGTTTTATACCTGCGCATTAAAAAAAATATACATAATTGACGCTTTCTAGATGACCTTCCAATACCTTAACCACTGAGCGACCACTGTCTCAGTTCTCTTTAATGCAGAAGGTTTCACATTGTAAAATAAATGTCTTAAGGTTTAAGTGGTAGCTCAGAAGTTAACACTGTGGGTTACTGATCAGTAGGTTGGAGTTCCAACCTCAGTATCACCAAGATGAAACTGTTGGGCCCCTAAACAAGGCCCCTGACCTTCTGTGCTCCAGGGGGTGCCTGTATCATCTCTGACCCCCAGTTTCCTAACATCGCTGAGAAATACAAAGAAAGAATTTCTCTCTGCTGTAATGCACATGTAAAGTTTAAAAGTAAAGTAGAAAAATCAATAAATTAATTAATTAAAATAAACAATTCACTAGACTTGCTAAGAACGCGCGTATTAATATTAACCTGCGATTTGTCTTGCAGCCGGAACTACTTTCTTAGAAATTAAATATTGATTTCGTCATAAGAGTTGCGTAATCGCCCAAGAGACCCACGCAGGACACACACACACACACACACACACACACACACACACACACACACACACACACACACACACACACACACACACACACACACACACACACAATTATAAAATGTGTTATAAAACATGATATAGATCCAGTTCTACCTGCCCACGCTGCTGTTGCAGGTTCACGCTGGAGGCTGCATTAGGGGTATAAGGTGAAGAAGTCCTCGCCGCTTGAACCTGGTTCTCTACCCGGGTCGCCCCAGAATAATATTTACCCCCATGCTCTGTGCAGGACACTTCCACTCTCCGCAAAGAAAGCAGTGCGTGTGTGGAGAAAACTCGGCCACACCGGCCGCTGTAAAAGGCCATCTCTCAAGTACACAGTTCCAGCTCCAAGTCTGAACTCAAACGGGTTTGTGCGCATGCGCCAATCTCATGCCCCTTCAAAACTTTATCCAATCAGCTGTGAGAAATTCGAACTGCATTATGGGAAATGTATTTGGTGGGATTTGTGTGCGTGCGTGCGTGTGTGTGTGTGTGTCTGTGTGTGTGTGTGTGTGTGTGTGTGTGTGTGTGTGTAGGATAAAGGGTTTTAATATAGTATCAAGATTAATTGTAAATGTAGTTTTCACATTTGATGCCATTTTCTTTTTGTTTGACCCCGAATTAAGAACAGAACACAAGAACACATTATTTTACTTGTCAAAATGTACAAAATGTACATTACAGCACAGCATAGTGAAATTCCCTCTTTCTTCACAGGGTTAGCCATGATTCATCAACCCTGGAGCAGAGAGAGTTGCTCAAGAGCCCAACAGTGACAGCATGGATGTGCTGGGTTTTGAACTCCAGACCTTTCGATCAGTAACCCAGAGATTTAACTGTTGAACTGCCACATCCCTGTGTATGTTCATATAGCCATCAGTTTGCATTAAAACCACAGAAGACTAAAAACAGCAGTCTCTTAATTAAATTGAATAAATGTCCTTTCAATCAGAGGTCCAGTATCCTAACCACTGAGCTACGACCGTCTCAAATCCCTGTCATGCAGAATAAATCAAGGTTTCACATGCTATAATAAATACTTTTTAACATAAAAGTGGTAGCGCAGCGGTTAAACCTATAGTTACTAATTGGAAGGTTGTGAGTTCAATCTCCTGTAGTGCAAAGCTGCCACTGTTGGGCCCTTGAGCAAGGCCCTTAATCCTCTGTGGTCTAGAAAGGATAGTAATCTTTTCTAATCACTGTTTTTGTATATTTTTTGTCCATGAATATGTTTAAAATGATTCTCTATGAGGCTAATATTGATGCTTCTGCTAGAGATGTTATACTCTGTTATACTGCACTTCTCTAAAATATCAAGTTCAAGTTCAAGTTCATTTCTTTTGTGCTTTTCACAATGGACTTTGTCTCAAAGCAGCTTTACAGAAATTAAAAATTAAAGGAAATGATTTGTACATATGCCTGATGAGCATCCTGGGGCGACTGTGGCAAGGAAAAACTCCCTTAGATGTTATGAGGAAGAAACCTTGAGAGGAACCAGACTCAAAAGGGGAAACCATTCTCATTTGGGTGACATCAAGAGTGTGATTATAAATCTTGAAAGAAAAAAAAATACAAAACTACAATGAGAGTAAGAACTACCATGAGTACCAGAGTGTGAGATTATGAGTAATGTCCTTTCTACAGTCTTTCCCAGTCAGTTGATGTTATGGAACCAGGAGCTACTGAGCAACTCAAAATAGTTCAACATTTGAGATCATCATAGATCCAACACCAGCTTCTCCACGCCAAAAAACCTTTTAAACACTCAAAGAGTTTCAATGTCCAAACTTTACATTAAGTTGGATCCAAACATGAAGTGGGATCCATTTTGTCCTTGTTAGAAGCAGGAAAAATGGGTGAGCGTAATGAGTGAGGTTAACAAGAACCAAATTGTGGCTAGACGACTGGGTCAGAGCATCTCCAAAACTACAGCTCTTGTGGGGTGTTCCTGGTCTGCAGTGGTCAGAATCTATCAAAAGTGGTCCGAGGAAGGAACAGTTGTAAACTGGCGACAGGGTCATTGATTGCCTTTATTTGTAATTGGTAAATTCTTGTATAAAAATAAACTTGTTAATGGAAAATGTATGTTAAATTGCAAACAATCCCACCATTCTGTCACTAATCGTGTTCCCATTGCTTGTCATGATTTATTCTTTAATTACTTATGTCATTGTTTATTGATTATTTATGATTCCATTTGTGCATGTGAATAGTTTAGTGATTCTTTTTTTTTTCTTCTAATGTTTATTATAGATGTTTGGCCACTTTGTAACACTCACTCATATCGATATTTTCTATAGCCATTGCATCATAATGTTGGTATTAAGAGTTGAACTGATTCAGGCAGGATACCACTGAAGGCCTGGGTGTAAAATACACAGCCTGCCACTGCTCCCACCACCTCTACCCCTCTGCCTTTCATGTCTTGCTACCGAACATCTATCCCTCTTCACTTCCTATTTCGCCACCATACTTTTTTCATCCACATACTAACACCCAAAATCGACCCCTTGTCCGACCTGGTCCTTCACATCTGTTCATGAGGGACCTGAACTACAGTAAGGATGACAAACATCTACAAGGTTCTCATCACTGTATTGTTTGCTAATTTTTCCTGACAGAACTGGTGTAACTCTGGTCTGGTTTGAGAGCCTCCTTACTCAGACTTGCCTTTTTACTTAAATTTGCATAGTTTCTTTGTTACTCAGGGATTTTTTATGCCCATTTTGTCCAGGTATGCTTACTGTGGTATTACTGCTGTCTGATACTGCCCTCTAGTGTAAATAAAGAGTACTAGTTAATTGTATCTGAATAATAAATTAGTGTATTATTTTCTCTTTACAGTGAAGCCTCTTTTTTATTCTTCTGTATTAATATTGTGTACTTTAACGTTTCATCAGTTGTTTTTTACAGTTTTTAGACATATTATATTGTATACACTTAACATGCAATGCAATTTTATTAAGGATATAATTGAAATGTTTTGCTTTTAATGGTAGTAAAGCGATGTAGGTTTATGGAGTGAATATCTTTGATATTGCTTTCAGAAATGTAATTATTTACATAAAAGCATAAATAAAAACATACAGCATATTTTGAGGACAATAGGTTTTGCTTTAGACATAAAGATAAAGGAAGATGATAGAGACAGAGGCAGAGACAGAGCTACTGTATGATATTTTATGATTCGCCACAAGAGGGCAGTGTTGGCTAACCTATTTCATGCTAACGCTTGGACAAACGTGTCATTCTCTAATGGCTTTGGGTCTAAATGGAAAACTGCAACCAAAAATCTTACAAAATGACAAACATCAGTAGCATATACAAGCGTAAAACTGGATAAAGGTCACCGAACTCTATTGTAAAATATGTTAATATTTATAGAAAGCATAATTTTTCACCACCTAATAAAAATCAAAATGTCTTCTGGAAAAATGTACTCAAGATAAAGTGGGCTCAAGGTTTTCCCCAAGTACAGTAAGTAGATTTAGAGAAGCAACCAGGTGATAAAACTACATTTAATGTTTCTTTGACTGAAGGATGTGTTTTGACAGCATCGTTTTTTAATAACAATTACTCCGTTTTTCATGTTTTGGCAACCTCTACTGAAAATTCCAGTTTGTCCTGGAAGCTTGTATCTGCCTAAACACTGGCTGAACTAGTCGAGCTTGTAGATGATCTTTGGCAGCTGTTTGACAGCAAACATTTTCTGGTGTTTACTGCTTCTAATGCTTATAGACGGACAAGATTTTCAACAAAATAACCAGTAATGCAGTAAAAATAGCAGACATTAAGTGACCACTTTAATCAGTAATAAGGAAGTTGGACATTTTCCCAGCTGGCGGTGATGGTTTAGTATTTTGACCAGCTTGGGGTGTGTTTATGTAGCCAGAAAGCTCTGGGGGTTTTTTAAACATGGGAACAACTGCTCAGATTTTTACTCATATTGTCAAATTTGCCAGATTACCTTTTTTTTTTTTTTTTAAATAGAGCTACAGGTTTACTGATTTTGAGGTTTTCTTTCTTCTGTACCAAAATGCAACCCACAGTGGCTGTACACATCAGCTCATATTCACACTCTAGCCTCGTTTCTGTTCTCTAGTTATTGATCGCCTTTCTGTTCGCCAGTTATGTGAGGATGTGAACATGGAAAAATGTTTTCTCCTTTTGGTTAACCGCAGACATGTACTGCATTGGTGATGTGTTTGCATCTACACAGGAAGAAAAACACCTTTATACTGAAGTTCTTTGAAAAGAAAAGGTTACTAAATAGCTCAATGGTCATGCTTCAAATATATATATAATATGTGTGTGTATAAAACCCGAACCCAAGACTTAGAGAATAAGTGACACACAGAATGGAGGTGTGAAACAGAAAAACAGAAAAGAAAGAAGTGCTACAAAAATGTATTTTTGGATATTTATTTAAAAGTAAGACCTTTTCACAACAGACACGTACAGCTCCACACACAACTGTAAAAGCCTTTGAATGTTTTTTTTTTTTAAACAGGTCTCACTCCTAACACCATGTCAACCAAGTAAAGAATCAGGATTTATTACATCATTTCATCAGGTGAAATACTGAGTCATCCACTCATAGTCATAACAAAAGACATAATAGCAGGTATTGAATGCACCTTGCCCACCAGCTTCCGTCCAGGGATTCGGGTCAATCCTAAAAATACATTTGTACCCTTTTACAAAATCATTTGATTCGATTCGTTATAAGAAAAAAAAAACATTTCTGGTTCCTTTAGTTCAAGAAATCTTTTTTTTTATTATTTCGACGCACTGTGTGTTGGCAGAGTGTCGTCATATTAAGTAGTGCACATTTGCATATGGCTCTGTGTTAAAAAGATGGTGGAGTGTTATTGCCTACTGGGATGTGATGGATGAGAGAGGTGCATTCATCCAAATACAGAGTGACTTCAAAGAAGGAGAAGAAGAAGTACAACAAGCATGAGATACCCACCAACATAATGAAAAAAAAAAATGTCAATGGACAAGAAAAGTACAACTATCAATAATACCATGTGCATGTTTTATTTTTATTAATGATAATAATCCATTTAAATAACCAAAGAAACAAACACTGACATAGATATTGCTGTTTTTCTCGTTGTTTTTATGTCTTTAAAACAGTTAAAGCAATTACAAAAAAAACAAAAAAAAGGGGGGGAACCCATTGGTTCAGAAAGCAGAACATGTACAAAGGGTTTAAAGATGGCTTGGTCTATATAGTTCAAGGACTCCCAGGCAGACTGGATAAAACTCAGTCTTTATACACTTTCTCTCTCTCTCTCTCTCTCTCTCTCTCTCTCTCTCTCTCTCTCTCTCTCTCTCTTTTTTTTTTTTTTTTTTTTTTTTGGTATTGTATTGATTTCCCCTATTAAACTCTTTCCCCCTTGCTTGAAAACACTATAACTCTGAAAAGCAGACTTGGAAAAATCCCCAACATAAATAAGTGACAAAGAATAATCCTTCAAATCTTCAAGTCAGCATCGTTTTTCCGCTTTGTTCTCTTCAGTCTCACGACAAACAGGTCTCGCGTCCCGTCTCCTTTTCCGAAAGGAATGTTTAAAAGTAAACAATTTACTCAGAAATATTGCAATCGATATATTCTTTCTTCACGAGCAGAAATTAGACGTGGTTTTTTTTTTTTGGGATATCGTGAGTCCAATCCGTACAGGCATCCGTTACTGTCCTTTTTAATCGGGCTTGTAAGAGGAATGCCGTTTTCTTATAAATCAAGAGTGCAGTATAAAACAATAGTGCGTCTGGCATTTCGAGGCCCAACCGGCGTTGGAGGGACGAGTGCCCATTTCGCTTGGTTATGTCTCAGCTGAAACGCCGCACAGAAAGACATTTTATTGATCAAGCCATAAAAGTACACTATAAAATACATAGTCATCATTTCCATTTTAATACCACAGTGTCTGCCCCAATAATAAGCAGTATTGCCGTGTAAAGGGTTAGAGGCTGAACCGAATATGGCTAGAGTTTGTCCTCAGGTACACACTCCTGTGTTTTGACTTTGATTGCTTTCATTAATGCTTGTGTGACTCGCTCACACAGACAAAAAAATTATCCCTGACATTAACTATAGCAAAGTGTGTGTGTGTGTGTGTGTGTGTGTGTGTGTGTGTGTGAATATACATAGAAAAAAAATATTGTAAAGGTTTGCAACATGCCAGGTAGAGATAGAGTTGAAGAGGTCAGCCTTTAATAATACATGTTTGTTTGTTTGTTTCTTTTTGTCAGACACTGAGGAATTCAGCAGGACACAATATACAACTGGACAATATAAACACAGGTCATAAATACAAAAAGACGTATCATGGAAATGTCACGCTGGTTTTGAAGACATGTGCTCGATTCTGTAGTGTCCGATCCCAAACTGTGTGCTGAACAGCGATGTGACTTCACACGTCTCCTCGATCCTCTTTTTACCGTAAAACAGGAGGTTTGTCCAGGTTTGTTGTCAAATGATTCGGAATTCTGTGGCTGGATTTCTCACAACTCTTGTCTTTCTCACCATTTGATTCTCAAGCTGCTGTTTTTTTGTTGTTGTTTTTTCTCTGGTCCAGGTTGTTCTTTGTTGCTGAAATGGCTTGTGGGCAAAAATAGATAACAAAACATTTAAACGAAACAAGACATTTCCCTTTTGAGATGTTTAAATAAAACGAGCAAGGTAGCCCTTTAGAGTTCTCGGCTCCGTAGAGATGAGGTTCTGGGTCCGTCCCGTACAGGGGACTCGTTGGTTAAGAGTGCTGAGCTGAAAGGGCTAAAGAACAAGTGCTGAGCTGTGATTCTCAGAGAGCCAGCAGGGTGGGCGAGTTGAGCGAGTCTGAGGATTGATCTCCGCTGCTACTGCTGCGCCTGTGGGCTTTGGAGCACGACTCGGAGGAGGGCGATGGGCTTTCGGGCTCCAGCATGTTGGGGTAAGTGAAGATGAGGCTCGGGTTGCTGGGGGTGGACACCGGAGTGGAAGCAGCAACCACAGGAGTGTTGAGGCTGTCTCCGTCCGAGCAGTACATCCCACCACCCAGGCAGATGGGTTTGATTACCGAGTGCTGACTCTTGACCCGGTCCTCCTCTGAGTCGTCCTCCATGGGCTCCTGCTTCACTACGATTGGATTGTGGCTGTTAAGCACAGACCGGGTTAGGTTAGGACGCATGGTGGTTAGAGGCAGAGGAGCACACTGCTCAGGTAGGGAGCTCTGGTGACGCTCTTCTGGAGGAAGTTTACACATGGGGTTGTGGGCCACGAGCATAAACTCCAGCTTGTCTTTCTCCTTCTGGAGCGTCTCAATCTCTTTCTGCAAATCGGCCTTTTCCTCCTCCAACTTCTCAGTTTCCTATATTTGAACAAAAAAATATATTACATTCGTTAAATGAAAATGAGTACAAAAACCTGAAAGTGAAAAGAACTTGCAGTGTGTGAAACACTAGTTTCCAAGGCAACCAACTTCAATAGCGGGCTTCGCAGGATTATACCCTTTTGCTGTAAATGTTATTAGATGCAGTCAAAGCAGGAACACATATTATAAGGTATTTTTTGCCGTATTTGTCAAAGCCGGTGTTCACCAGTGGGAGAGCAGAACCTTCTCATTTGGCGGGGTTTTTTTTTTTTTTTTTAAACACAAATTTTATCTAATACTTTTATCACCAAGAATTCAGTCTAGACACGGCATTAGAGGATTCTATTTCAGATGGGATTGTTAAAAAAAAATAAAACAATAGATAATGGACTCTTATAGACACTAGATTTTCTATTAGTAAAAAAAAAATAGATGTGCCTGTTGTGACAGACTGAAGCAACATAAAGTTTTCTTAATGTACCTAACAGGATGTACATTGCACCGAACAGGATTTAATGTTAATCTGTTCTGGGGGTGTAAAATTCTGTAAACAAGAACAAAAATGACTCGCAAACAAATTAACTTGCAAACATGCTAATGGTAGCACCCACTGTAAGCACAGTGAACAAAACGTACAGCAGCAGGCATTATAATGGGTTATAAGTGGCACTGCCCTAACTGGTTTAGCTAGCTTCCTGTTTAAGCACCAATTTAGCAAAAAAAAAAAAAAAAAAAAAAAGAAAGAAATACTGTTCTACCTATTTGACTGAAAACATCACACGATTAAAAACACAGTCAAAACCACAGCATTATTACAAAGTTATTAATACGTCTCACTGAGAAGTTCATTCTGAGGGGGATCTTTAATCAAAACTGGATAGAAAATGAAAGACGATAAAGTGTCTTTGAAACCTTACAAAAATCGTTTATAGCACATTTATAGCAGTTTTAGGAGAAACAAAGAATATTGATTTCTTGGCCAGCTTGCTGTTCCAAAGCTCTTTTTGTTCAGAAGGTCAAATAATACAGTCATGATACAACATCAGTTGTGGACTGTTTAGTAGATATCTGACACAGTCTCAAACAAATGGACCATTGTTGCTGTTGCCACTCCAGTTGCAGATAATCTAGTGGTATACCTAAGTACAAGCTCCAAATTGGTAGTTCTAAGTCTTATTGGGTCTGTTGCGCAAGACTGCCTCCTTACAGCGTCCCGGTGGGGGGTTAAGCAAAATCAGACGGCACGGCTAGACGATGATAGAGTATTCTCCTCTGTCTGAGTGCCTTGACTTCATGCCATCGGTATGAGGAAGAAGGAAGCTAAAAGCAACGCAGCCACCACAATTACAATGCGAGAGACAGGGCACGGGAGATCAAAGATTTCTGATTGTTCCTTATATGGTGAAGTTTGAGGAGGATAAAGATAGCAGTGTGTAGGGACTAATAGCTTGTGTGGTTTCCTCTTCAGACAATATCAGACATTCGTTCTCGCCCCCTTGCAGCACATTCCTGTCTCGAGACACTTGAGAGATGGCATTGTAGGGATAATTAGTTCAATCACAGCTTATATTTTCTGTTACAGGGGACATTCCCATGTTCTGACAAAAAAACACTGGGGTTTTAAAAGCCATAAACACAACGCAGGCTTTGTAGCCGTCGCCAGCTTCTCAACTAAACAACATGCTCGGCGCAGGTTCATAATGTCTTCATTTAAACAGGTCGAGAAGCTGAAGAAGACCAGATGGGTCAAGGTGCTGGAGTATTTGAACACTGCAAAAGGCATCCGAACCATTCTTTTCCCTTTGTGGGTGCTTTGAGGATACGATTTCTCAAACACATTTTATACTCTTACTGAATATGCTAAACATGTTTTTCCAGACTGCAACACAAGTGTGTAAACTCACCCCTTGCAGCATTTCGGTCAGCTCTCGCCTACGGTTACGGCACTTAGCAGCGGCCAGCTTGTTCCTTTCTCGCCTCACTCGCCTTTTCTCCTCTTCCTCTGGTGTCAACTGTATGCACAACAGAAGCGATGAGCTCTCATGAAGACTCACAAACAGCCCCTGACATTTATCATGCATCAGGAAAGAGTGCACTGCTCTGTGTATATGGATAGCAGTAGAGGAAGGTTGCACAAACCTGTTCATCTCTCTTACGTCGTCCTCGAGCATCGCCGATGGACCGGATGACCCCAGGGCGAGTGAGAGCTGTGTGGCCGAGAAGGCTGGGCCCGCTGGGAACCGAGAGGCCGTACGGGTGAGAGCGTGAGTATGGGTTAGACATTGAGGTGATGACTGTGGGCTGGACCATCCACTGCAGGTCCTGGCTGGTGGTTATGGCATTAATGGTTGGAATAAAGGCACTACTAGAGCCAGGCATGTCGACTCTGTACTTCTGAAAGAAAAAAAAATGCAATGAAAACCGATATCCCTCTTAAAGAGCGTAGTTCTTTTGAAGCCATATGCTTTTCCATGCAGTTCGTTTCTGAATTTTGCCGTGACTCATTTTAGTTCATGAACCCTTTATCTGTTTCATGCACTGTAGTCATCACAGCGTAATGAATCACCACATGCTGCAACACCACTGACCGTGTTTCCCTTACTAGTGACACACTGAGCGAATTGTGGGAAAGCCCATACTATTTCCGCAAAGTGGTCTGTTAGAGTTAAGATAATGACCTTAGTGATGTAATGGGCGAGACGGCGTCAGGAGGTTATAGAAATGGCACCAGTTGGTAAAGCGTTCCACAAGATGGCTCTCACAACACAGAATTAGAGAAAGATCTCCAGTACAAAATGAATATAAAATAAGTCTAGACTGAAACCCGCATGTTATTGAGTAAATAAAAAAATTTTGGTGTGCTCTTTTGAATTGTAGACCAGGTAGGGTTGATGCTGATGGACCAGTGGCCGCACTTCTAGGGTCTAGTGGATCACTTGTCCATTAAAATGTCCAAATATTTAATGTACTAAAATCAATATGAAGACATGGTTTTCAACATGATGACTACACTTATATTGTTGCAGGAGGCTCAGAATTACTAGCTAAACACACACACACACACACACACACAAACACAGACACACACTTTAATATACATTTTGCCCTAATTTTAGGTTGTCTCGTCGTCTCCAATCTGAGTAGATAATATTCCTTTCTCATGATGACAGTAAAGGCTAAAAGCTCTAGACTACTGAATGCAAAATGCACTTCACGTATTCACAGATTTATTTAATTACTCCACTATGCTTGATATCGTCTTCTTTGAACGTGGAATGAAAATAAAAGAGGTTGATTTAGTTTAAGTAGCACTGTTTTGCATGAATATGATTGAAATCAATCCTAATCAGATATGTGGCTACAAAGGAAACTGATGATGCTACTTTTAAAGATAGAAACTAAGTGGTTTCAGAAGTTTCCCAGAGTACATCTGATCAACTGGAGACCGAAAGGACGCAAGTTTACTTTACATCAGAGTGAAGAAGGCTTGCACGAGCCATACGTGATAATGAACCCCAGGACTACTACAAGCACGTATTTGATATGCTTTTATTTATAAAATAGAATCAAACCTAAAATTATTTTAAGGTTTATTGATATAGATTGGTATAGAGTTCTCTTCTCTTCTCTTCTCTTCTCTTCTCTTCTGTTCTGTTCTGTTCTGTTCTGTTCTGTTCTGTTCTGTTCTGTTCTGTTCTGTTCTGTTCTGTTCTGTTCTGTTCTGTTCTGTTCTGTTCTGTATAAAAGGTGCAGAAAGAAGTGGTGCTGCTGATCAGCCGCTGACTCACACCAGAATGTTTATTCCAGTAAATCGGGAAGTCTATTATATGTAGAAATGCAGCGTTCCCGAGCTCCTCATCACATCCGATTTCCGGTCTGAAAGTTATATTTTACGGCTCGAGCGATTCGGTAAATAAAAACAGAGACGCTTGTAGTTTGTATGAATGATCCAACCGACAGAAAAGCACCGGGAAAAACATTCAATAAAAGCCACAATGACGTGATGTTGAAACACGTGAATGCAACTTAAATTGGAGAGAATAATAATAATAATGATAATAAAATCACTAGAACCACAAGAAGTGCCCTTCAAATTACACATTTCTGCTTTACACTCGACAGAGTGAAGACCCCGAAAGTCCCTAAAAGTCCCTGAAGTTCCTCCTGGTCCATGCGGATTCGCTCCTGCTCTACTGCGCAGATGATTTCAGAGAAGTTCTTGAACTCTGCATAATCGCTGGACCCTAAACACTTCCCATCCGCAGAGCCTGGACACACGTGAGGACACACACACACACACACACACACACACACACACACACTTCCTCGCATTCACACATCCCAGAAGCGTCTTGTAGCGGAAAGGTATTCAGACGGGCAACATTTACGGAAAGTGGGCTTGTGCTGGAGCGCGTCATTTCTGGAAACGCGCAAGATAGACTTGATCCTGAGCCAATGGCCGCGTCTCAAACCGCGCACTAAGCCTTGCTTCATGAACAACACGCCACTATAACACACCGAGCTGGAAAAACGTCAGGAACAACACCGGGAACACGATTCTGAGTTTAGAAAACAACAACAACAAAACACGTGAAGTGCACGCGCGTGATTGTTGTTGTCTCGAGGTCGAGTCTGGTGGTCCAGGACATTCATGTTATTACGGAGTGTTCTTTTCGAACATATTGAAAGCCCACCAGTAGCATATAGAGCACCGGGTCCGCCTTTTTTCATTCCCGAATGTGCTGCTCCCATCTCACGCGAGCCAGAACGGGAGCGCGCGCTGGCATGCAAGCACGCACGCACGCACGCACGCTAAGGCATACGCACGCGCGCTCTCTCTCGCTCGCTCGCGCACAGCGTCTCCACCAAAAAAAAAAAAAAAACCCACGTCTCGCGCACATACACGGAAGAGAAATCCAAGTTTATTTTCAGTTATGTCACACCCCGACGATTGTTAATAGAAAAAGAAGGGAAAAAAAGAAATTTAAGAAATCCGGAAATGACGTAATCGCTGTCATTCTGAAGGTTTCAGGTGAAGTTATACAGAAATCTTTTCCGAAAAAACATTAGACAGTACACGTTTGTGTGTTTGAGATATATATAATATATATTTCTGAGCAAAACATTGAGACAACACGTTCATTATAGGTTTTAGATTCACTTTCATTATGAGGAATGATCCGAGCACAACCTGTTGATTGTGTCCCAGTGCACAGAGGGAGAAAGAAAGAAAGAAAGAAAGAAAGAAAGAAAGAAAGAAAGAAAGAAAGAAAGAGTGGAAAACAAGAAAGGAACCCCGTTTAAAGGAGAAAAAGAAATATTGTAAAAAATCCGGAATATAAAGTGTTGCATTTAAACTTTTAATAAAGATCTCAGTGCTACTATAACCTCCATCACTTATTATTACTCAATGATCTGCAATCATCTGGCTATTATTATTATTATTATTATTATTATTATTATTAGTATGACCACCATTAATAATAATAATAATAATAATAATAATAATAATAATAATAATAATAAACAATGCACGTAGATTGATAATAAATGTTAAACAGGAGTCTGAGATTTACAGGGGTTCATCCTGTGGTTTCAGACAGATGTGTGAATTCAGTGTCAGAGTTCAATTCCGGTTTTTTGGGGAGATCATTTCTGTGGTCAGTGTGTGTGACCTGCTAGAGTT
>NC_139579.1:26202236-26232236 GCF_946808225.1 Silurus aristotelis
CATAAATCATAAAACGCATATACAGTATTTTTTCCCCAATGCTCAATCCTTACAGATCTTAGAAACTGACAAATAATTTGCAAAAAAAATCTTAATTTGAATAATTTACATTTTACATTTATTTACTCATTTATTCAATTTGGCAATTAATAATAAGCATATTGTTATAAAATTTTTATAAAGAGTTCTTTTTGCCATCTAGATAGATAGATAGATAGATAGATAGATAGATAGATAGATAGATAGATAGATAGATAGATAGATAGATAGATAGATAGATAGATAGATAGATAGATAGATAGATAGATAGACATTGGAATTCTGATGCAAAAGTAAACTCATTCAGTGTCAAGTCAATCAAACAAGTCAAATGTTTATAATTCAAATATATTAAGTTTTAAATTAAAACACTTTCGCCAGTTTCCAGACAGTTTTTGTACTGCACTGTTATAGTCAGTATTAATGGTAAATACACAAGTGTGCAAGTTACAGTGTCCTATTTTGAAATTCTTACAAAAGAGTGCACCTTAAATTGTTCAGTAAGACGTGTTTTCCTGTTCTACATAGTGAAGCATATTGAGGTTAGAAATGGAGATATGTTGAAGACCAAAGCACAGCCTGTTGTCCTCTAGAGTCCATTTCTTCTGGCTGAAAAGAGACTTAATACACGTGCACATGTGAAAAATCGAATAAAGGGATTTTACCCAACAAAGAAAGAATGACTATTACCTGCCCAGGCCTGTACTGTTCACTCGACGCAGTCCTCATGGTGCAACATCAGGGTCAAATTAGCCATGACTAGAGATCAAATTGTGTAGAGATCAGCTTGAGTCTTTACACAGTTAATGCTTCTTTGGTTTCTGAGGGAAGTTTTTGTAAAGAATTATATTTGCTTATCATTAAGGATTCAGTTAAACCCAATTTTTGGAAGCTAATTAGCTTCTATGTGTTAGCTATATGCTTTTCTTATGAATTTATCACTTACTGCAAACGAAGTGGAGTTGAAAGGTATGGACGAGACTTAATTTGGTTCAAGTGGCATCAATGCTGTTCAAATATCATTTCAATGTCATTTACACCACAGAGATTTTTTTGTGTGAAAAATTGTTAATTGTGAAAATGTAGCTACTGTAATTAACACCTTTGTATAATTCTCCTTACATGACTTCATGTGAAAAAACTGGCAATGTTTTTGTTTTTTCTTCTCTTATGAAATCTCCCAATGTTTTCCATAGAGGATGAGCCAGAACTGGTTGTATGAAACATGATTTTGTTGTGTCTTGCATTTAGGTTGTGTAACACAAACCTAACTGGTCATTTGCCAGCTTAGAAAAGTTGAAGAGGTTTTTGACAGTTGCAAAACGGACTGAATGAGTAATTATAATTGCTTATTTCTGTTAGTTATTTTATATGCAGGTCATTTGGTCTTTTTTGAGGCAGATGGCCAGACCATCTTATGTCAATATTTATACAACTAAGAAATTAAGGGTTTAAGTGTCTTGCTCAAGGGCCAAAATGGGAGCTTGATGCTGAGGTTTTGAATTTACAACCTTCTGATTAAACCCCTGAGCTACTTCTTTCTAGTAGTGCCTTAGTCAGAGGATGTGTTAGCTGTGGGTAGGGATGGGAGTTGACTAAAATGAGGGAGAAAATATTTTTTCTAAAATAAAAAGAGAAAAAGGTTGTAAGATTATAATGTATAGGTTTATTGCCTATAACTTTGTACCTTATCATTGTTTATCCCTAATGAGTGAAACAGTGGAGACTGAGGCAAAGAAAAACTGTCATGAAGAAGAAACCTTAAGAGGAACCACATTTAAAAAGGGAACCCATCCTCATCTGAGTGCCACTAAATGTCCATTCATTACAGTTCACTTGTTGAACTACATTTTACTACGAGAGAGAGAGAGAGAGAGAGAGAGAGAGAGAGAGAGAGAGAGAGAGAGAGAGAGAGAGAGAGAGAGAGAGAGAGAGAGAGAGAGAGGTTAAATTATGTGCCGTTTCTCTGCTAAAAACGAAGCTGTTGGTGTTAATTTCATGTGCCATTTTTCACAATATATCTAATTTTAACATTTAACTTTTCCAGTTCATTAGTCGTCTTGTGATGTGTCCTATTTAATAAAATTGGCATATTTAAAATATAAGTTATATGACATGCAAAAAAATCATTGGTTTTCGCTGTCATTTAATAGTTTACAATAGCTTTCAATAGCTTTGTATGCACTTGTATGTTCAATAGTTTGAACACACACCTTCCAGAATCGAGTATTCAGACAGATCATGATATCATTTGTTGAATTTGATCTTGCCAAGTTACTGTAAGCTGTTAAACAAAATCTTCAACAAAAACTCATTTGAACTCATTCGATTTTGCTAAAATGTTGTTTCTACACTTTGCAGTACCATGCCCTGTTGATGAGGATAGCTTTTTTTTTTTTTTTTTTTATTACCTAAAAGAGGAAGTAGAACTGAAATGCACACAAACTTCAATCCTCAATTACTTTTCCATCAGCCCCTTGCTGCTAGAAATGCGAACAAAACACACCAGGCAACAGTTATCAAAGCAAAAGCCTACATGCTTTTCTGGCACTTCATGAGATTACAATGGCACACTGATGCCTGCTCAGATGGAGAACAGGTTTTTGTAGGATTAAATACTAAAAATAATGAATTTTCATTTAAAAGATTTTTCAAAAAATATATCATTTCCTGTGTAGATAAGAAGCCCTAAAAAAAATTTTTCTGTGTGTAATGGCACAACCAGGACCCAAGCAAGCATACTGTAGAATCTAGCTAGAAGAATAATCTTTTGATCATAACTTTAACCCTGAACTTGATGCAATGAGTTATTCTGCAGCCTTTGCAATGTTGTTCCTTAAAGACGAGTAGCTCGTGTGTTGTTTACTGACAGTGTGATTCAGTGTGATTCAGCGGAAACCTTCTGGCGTTATGTGTCTTGGAGGAAGGATGTGTTAGCTGCTATGTGCTGTATCATAGAGAAGAGCTGGCCATTAGGTGACAATTGACCAAAATAAGGGAGAAATATAGACGCAATAAATGCATCTCAGAGCTATTCAAATAAATGTTTTCTTTATTACCATGATTTTCATATCTAACTGTTACATTTATATTTGTGCCAGATGAATTCCACTATTTCTTTTTAATTTGTAGAGCCCTTTTAACAATGGACATTGTCCCAAAGCAGCTTTACCGAGATAAAGTGGTTATACAGTTGCATTTGCAATGTATACATTTAGTGCTCCTTACATTAAGTTTGCTCCTTATAATGATAAGTTTAATCCTAACGAGTGAGCCAGTGATGACTGTGGCAAGGACCCCCCCCCCCCCCCCTTTCCCAAGAGACGGCAAGAGGAAAAAACGCTGAGAGGACCCAGACTCTAAGAGAACCCATCTGTGTGGCACCTAATGTCCTTTATTAAAGATACATCATTGTTTAGGTTTACAGTAATAGTCATTAAATGAAAAACTGTATTCAACCTGTGATCTTGAGCCATTGTTGTAGACTGTTGATATTAAATACCGTCCAAATCCATCCCTAAAGTTCATTATTTGCTCAGTAATTTCATGGATCTTTAGGCTGTTGATGGCATTTGGCAGATGCCCTTTGCCAAAGTGAATACATTTATTCCATTCATACATCTGAGCAGCTATGGGGTTAAGAGCCTTGCTCAGGGGCCCAGGTGTGGCAGCTTGGTGTGGCTGGGATTTGATCTCGCCAGATCTGAAGTCTAATGCCTTAACTACTAAGCTACCACCTCCCTGTATCCTGCATTAGAGTCGAAAGCTCCAGCTCGCGTGACTTTCCGCGTGATGTTTTAGATAACATTAGAAAAACAATTGTGTCAGTTCAACCTCTGACAGCATCTCCCGACACAATCGTACTTACAACCCCACAACTACACTGTTTTACATGTATAGGACAGGAAGAGCTGTATGATGCTATTATGAAAGCTAAATCAACAACATGTCAGTTAGATCCAATTCCCACTAAACTACTGAAGGAAGTGTTATATACAGCTGGTGAGCCTCTTCTCAATATTATTAACTCCTCACTATCGTTAGGTCACGTCCCTAAATCCCTCAAGTTAGCAGTTATTAAGCCCCTCATTAAAAAACCTAATCTGGATCCAAACACGCTATCGAATTACAGACCAATTTCAAATCTCCCATTTATGTCTAAGATTTTAGAAAAGATTGTCGCTGCCCAGTTATGTAACCACTTGCAGGAGAACAATATCTTTGAAGAGTTTCAGTCAGGTTTTAGGCCCCATCATAGCACAGAAACTGCTCTAGTTAAAATCACTAATGACCTGTTTTTAGCTTCAGACCAAGGCTACATCTCCCTATTAGTTTTACTAGATCTTAGTGCTGCGTTCGACACTATAGATCATGATCTTCTCCTCGATCGCTTACAGAATTACATCGGTATTCAGGGACAGGCATTAAGCTGGTTTAAATCCTACCTGTCCAATCGTTACCATTTCGTAGATTTAAATGGAGAGCTATCCAGGATAATGCTAGTAAATTATGGCGTGCCACAAGGGTCAGTTCTAGGACCCCTGCTTTTCACAATATACATGCTTCCATTAGGAAATATTATTAGAAGGCATGGAATTAGCTTCCATTGTTATGCTGATGATACCCAGCTATATATTTCATCCAAACCAGGCGATACAGCTCAATTAGCTCACATAACTGAGTGTGTTGAAGAAATAAGAGATTGGATGACCCATAACTTTCTGCTATTAAATTCTGATAAAACGGAGATTTTGCTCATCTGCCCAAAAAATAGTACACAGAAGCTCCAGCATCTCAGCCTGCATTTAGACGGTTGTTCTGTAACTACTAGTTCAACGGTAAAAGACCTGGGAGTTATTTTAGACAGCAACTTATCTTTTAAAAATCACATCACTCAAGTTACAAAAACAGCCTTCTTTCACCTTAGAAATATTTCTAAGCTAAGAAATATGTTATCTATATCTGATGCAGAGAAGCTCGTCCATGCGTTTATGACCTCTAGAATAGACTACTGTAATGCATTACTAGGTGGATGTCCTGCATCATTAATAAACAAGCTTCAGTTAGTTCAGAATGCGGCAGCAAGAGTTCTTACTAGGTCAAGAAAACACGATCATATAACCCCAATCTTATCGTCCCTACATTGGCTTCCTATTAAGTTTCGAATAGACTACAAACTACTGCTACTCACTTATAAAGCACTAAATGGTTTGGCTCCCATGTATCTATCCAGTCTTTTAACACGCTACAATCCGTCACGCTCCCTGAGATCTCAAAACTCTGGGCTTCTAGTAGTTCCTAGAATAGCAAAGTCCACTAAAGGCGGTAGAGCATTTTCACATTTAGCTCCTAAACTCTGGAATAGTCTTCCTGACAGTGTTCGGGGTTCAGATACACTCTCCCAGTTTAAGTGTAGATTAAAAACATATCTTTTTAGCAAAGCCTACACATAACACACATCACACACATCACATCACAACCTTGTGCTCCAGAATATATGATCACATGCACATTATCAACTTGTGCTGTTAATATCATGAACAGCAGCTACGCTAATTCCTCTTCACTGCTTCTCTTTCTCTCCCCATCCCGAGGCATCCTGAGGTTTGGCCAGCTCCAGTCACGTCCCACCTCGTGAAGATTATGGACCCATGGATGATCATGGAGAAGTAGATGCCGAGTGTTTAAAGGCCCTGGCATGGAGAAGCTGATGCTGGATCTATGATGATCACAAATTGTTCTGTATTGTTGAAAGATTTATGACCAAACTCTTGATGTCACCCATATGAGGATGGGTTCCCCTTTGAGTCCGGTTCCTCTCAAGGTTTCTTCCTCATATCATCCAAGGGAGTTTTTCCTTGCCACTGTCGCCACGGCTTGCTCATCAGGGACAAACGCACACCATTCACCTTCACTGTTGTTTTCTGTAAAGCTGCTTTGAGACAATGTCTGTTGTGAAAAGCGCTATACAAATAAACTTGACTTGACTTGACTTGACTTTCCGTCACGCCGTTGCACACCGCTATTCTCCAAACAGCCTCGGAGTCATAATTGTATTTGTATACACGCAGACATGGGGAATAAAGGGATTCTACAGCGGTAACAGTGCGCCTTAGAGCTTAATTACAGGACTCATTAGGTTTTACTGATACTTCAGTAAAATGTGGGCTAAAAAAATTGCATAATAAACCAAGGCTTTGATATTTGGGCCTCCCCTGTGGAGCAGGTTACTATTTTTGTCCCTTCCATTATGTGAAGCATATCTGTTAGACATAAAAAAATCTTTTAGACATTCAAAAATCAAGGAAATGATTTTATACTGTATCTATATGCTATAACTATTTGCTCCGTTAAGCAAAAAAAAAAAGTCTCTTCAAGGATCGTTGCATTATCCAGAGTCGTAAACATTCTGGAGATGCTAAACAGAAGCCCCTGGCCTTCTGATCCTCTGTGTGGAGCTGTCACTCTTAGTGTGTCACTCTACCTGACACGTCTAGCAGTACGACATGCCATCAGAAGCCGTCTCTGCCCTTGATAGTTTCCCAGCATGGGCTGCTTAATCTGCTCTGACAAACAGTAATGCCGGCAGCCAGCCACGAGAACCTTCACATTATATATATATATATAGGAATGAGATCATATGGATAAGGCTGGACAGAGGAGATTGTGAGAAAGAAGGAAGAATATTGAAAAAAAAAGCACAATCGGGAAATGAAAAAAGCAAAATTGAGATTGTGTATTATGTGGAAATGTTTCTAAATATTTGATCACGCCATAAAATGCAAATAAAGGAGGGACAATGAGAAAAGCTAATTCCTGACTTTGTAATTAAGGTTGGAGACCTGTTGGTGGTTTTATTAGTGCTTTGAAGATCCAAAACGATGACGCGCCAATTCTGTAAAAAAAAAAAAAAAAAAAAAAAAAAAAAAGCACGAAAGCCAAAGCACAAACAGTGCCAGGACCTGAGGGCTGTGCTCTTCCAAATCCATGACAGGTTTAAATCAAATGCTGATTACAGCCTGGAGGAAACATGCACTCAGTATCATCTTTTAACCCCTAACCCAGTGTAAACTTACAATCAGATGAAAAAGAAAAAGCTGAAAGAAAGAAGGTGCTTTATATCATGTTTATGTCACATGTACTTAGGAAGCTGGGGGTCAGAGCACAGGGTCAGTCAGGATACATCACCCCTGGAGCACAGAGGGTTAAGGGACTTGCTCAGGGGCCCCAAGCTGGGCAGTTTGGCGATACAAGGGCTTGAACCCCAACCTTCCGATCAGTAACCAGAGCCTTAGCCATGATCTACCACATTCCCTTAAAAAAACTAAAACGAAAAAAATTTTCATTGAATGAAAAAATGTCCAATGTGTAATGGAACGAAAAAGAAAAAAAAATCATCCCCATCATTAATTCCTCTCATTTTCATAGCATCTTGGAGGCCACTTTCTTCCCTCGGCTCACACATCAAACAAGTCGCAATAAAAGTTCCCTAAATGCCACCCTCCCTTGCTCCCCCCCCCTCCCCTTTGCCACAAGCTCACAAATTAGCTAAGCCTCTCAGCTCCATCATCTTGAACACTGCTGAAACCGATCCCCAATCCTGCACTGAGAAAAAAGAAAGAAAAACGCTGGAGTTTCCAGGACAGGAAGATACTTCGACAGGAAAGTTTTACGGTCTTTCCCAGTGTCAGAATTGTGTGTGCACAATTTTTGTCCTTATGCATTTCATTAGCAAATAAAGTATGACCACTAACAGAGGCTACGTATTGGGAAAGTCTGCAGGAGTAAACATTGGGAAAGTCTGCAGGAGTAAACAAACGAAGGCGGCTGCTTTTTCGTTCGACTTCACAACCACACTGACATATCCAGGCCTGTGTGACGCTCCCCATTTCGCTTCAGTTATCTCCTGTCCTGCCTGCTTAGCATCTTCAGGGACAAACGCAAATTTGGGATGGCAGTATGGATTCTTAATCAGTTCCCTTTTTCCTCCGACTCCTGCATCATAGCTTCCCCCCACCCCCCTTAATTTTTTTTTTAAGAAAGAAAAAACAAAGTTTTGTAGTTGCAACTCAAGTTTGAAGTTGATGAATTTGTGGCAAAGCTCTCGGCAGGGGGGTCCTAAGTTTGTCGCTTGTCGTGGTTTTTGCTCTGCGCCGTGAAGCTCCTCGCAGGCTGTTTCGGTTCATTTTTCATTTTTATTTATTTCGATCCTCGAAAGCGCACACTGCGCCGTGTCTGGCTTTTTTTTACCACGGCACCAAGAACAGTAGAGAGAACACGAAATACGAGACGTAAACAGAGAAAAGAAACGTCACAATGAGGCGCATCATGAAACATTTCTAGCCCGGTGTAATAAACCTGAAAATCCAAATTCTACAAATCATAATTGAGGAATGATATCGTTGTGTATGGGAAAGACGTTTCCGGATCTTTTGATATAATCGGATGTGATCGAGACATATTTTTTTTGTAGCACGTTTAGAGAGGAGAGTGACTTAATTGGATATATTGCAATTTAAAAAAAAAATGTAAGAGTATACACCTGAAGTGAGGTGTAGAAATAGCTGATGGGTGCTCGATCAGCTTTAAAACAGTGGGCAGGTTTTCTCATCTTTTCTTTATTTATATATACTTTTAATGCCACAATTACTTTGGGCAATTATGCGCAATAATCTCGGGGCAATAATGATAAATTCTAAAATACTACTAAATACTATTCTAAATAATTAAAAATCTTTACCTTAATTTTTTTTACGTCTGCTACACATTTTACTTCACTTACTATATACCCTAATATGTATATTTATTTACATTATATTATTTGTAGTTTTACTTTAATATTTCCTTTGATATTTGACTGGGGGCAACCGAAACCAAACAATTTCCCTATGGGATCAATAAAGTATTCAGATCATCTCAGATGCGTTAAAGAAACATATGGCAACCTTGGAGTTAAAATGGCAATTTCCATTTTTGGAGCAAGTCACCCAGATTTTTTTATTTATGTCATTCGGCAGGTTCCACTTATCACAAATGACTTATCAATGAGCGATTACGAGTTAAGGGCCTTGCTCAGGGGCCCAGCAGTGGCAGCTTGGTAGTGCTTGTGACCTTTAGATTGAGAGACCAATGCCCTAACAACTGAGCTACAACCTCCCCCACATGACCAATTGTGTAACCTAACTGTGAATATAAATACTTTCCTTCAATAACATGGTCTTTTTGTGTCTAAAGTCAGATTCCATTATGTGGAACACGGCATGCAACAATCCTTCTTATATTAAAGTAAACAGATTTCATTTGTCATGTATTCATTACAATGATCCACAGATTCCATCTCAGCCATGATACAGCAACTCTGGAGAAGAGGTTTTACTCAAAAGCAGCTAGGCAATGCTAGGGCTTGAACCTCTGACTCTCATTAGTATCTCCTTAAACTTTGAGCCACCAAATCCTCTAAACACTACAGCTGAAAGTCGACCTTCCATGGCAATCTATAAATAATCACCATATAAATAAACATTTCTGTTTTTTTTACACTGAGAGAATCTGGTCTCATGTTTCTCTATAAAACATCATGATGATGAGAGTATTTATGAACTTGAACGCTGAATCATTAACATTTTAAGGAGCTTTTCGGTACACAGAAGGCACCTTGCCTGTAAATTACATCTCCATAACCATGAATCTGAGAGAAAAAGAGCAGAAATAACATCAGGATCTGTCCTGCTTTAGCAATCAGACTGGGACAGTTTGTCTTTCTGGAAACTCTTCTGAGATCCTCGAGGCAGGTAAATACGGCTCAGGCGGTTGACAAGTCCGAAGGCACATTATTTCACACTTCTTCAGGTGTAGGCTATTTTTAAACGTCCATACTCGAGGAAATCTCTCGCACCTCATCTGAAAAGCGTCTACACCCCAATCTTTTGCAGGCTAATTCACCGGCACTGAACGATAATACCACGGCAATTAATGAACCCGAGTATCGTTTCCATTTCCAAGCTCCTTATTTTCTTCGGCCTGCTGCCATCGAGATGCTTTAAACAAGGCAGGATTAGTGGATTAAGCGTATTAGCGGCTAAGCTGGCAGCCAGGGTCTCTGTACTAAAAGTAGAGAGCATGAAGGGAGGAAAAAAAAAACATGTATCTCCTAAAAACAAGCTTCAAATAAGTACACCTCATTTCAGCTCTAGTAATCTGACTCTTTACTGGCAAATAGGTGCTTCAGTACCAGATCCCATCCCACACATGTGAAAGAGTGAGTGAGTCTTTTTGTATTTGATTTTTTATTTGATTTTATTTTTTTAAGTAATTGCTTGGTCTTTCCAAGTTAGTAGGGAAAGTGAAGATCCAGTGGCGCTCGCATCAGAACAGAGCGTGTCGTCTTTACTGTTGCATAATAAGGGCCAGAAGACAAAATTGGGATCAGATTGAGAATAGACACAAAGCATGGAAAGCAGAAACAGCCGAAAAAAGTACCCTGCCTATAATTCTTCTATTAAAAAACTCGATTCCAGTAAATGTCCCACATGCATTCACCCCTTGGTTTCCTATTAAACACGACAGTTCCTGCATTATGGACAATCGTCAGTGCCTCAGGCCACAGCAGACTCCTGACCATGACCCCTGTTCTAATGATCACACATACTTATACACACCAAGGTGTAAAGTATTTGAGTAAAATTTGAGTTTAGGCTACTTTTTAAGATACAAGCAACTTTTACTCCCTATTCAACTACATTTAACATTAAATAGATGTACTTTTGACTTCACTATATTTGACTTTGTATTCGATTTGCATTTATAAATAAATAAAAACCTCACAAGTAATCT
The DNA here is from genome assembly GCF_946808225.1 of Silurus aristotelis. NCBI lineage: Eukaryota > Metazoa > Chordata > Actinopteri > Siluriformes > Siluridae > Silurus > Silurus aristotelis. The sequence continues at coordinate 26,213,109 of NC_139579.1, forward strand.
GTTTTTTTTTTGGTCTTTCACTAACATGTGTCTAGGTGTTCAGGACTGGTGCATCTTTGAGCCTTCATTCTATATGAGGCAAATAGTGTTTAGATCAGATATTGTAAGACTTTTAGTCAAGCTTTATTGAAATGAATGACTTTTAACCTAATAAAGTAAGCTTTGCAGTAAGGTATCTATACTTTTACTCAAGTATGATTTTTAGGTACTCTTTACACCTCTGCACATTCCTTCACTCGTGTTCACACGTCACCGGAGCATTTATCAGTATTACCGCTGTCGAAACCTCTGGAACTGTCAAACAAGAGCACAAGCAGCGACAATGTGTGCAAATAATGCCTTATTATAACGAAACACAAATGCCCTCAGTTCACAAATTTCACACACACACACACACCCTCACAAAAACATCTATACAGTGCATTAGTAAGAGTAAAAATGTTGTGGTCGTGTTCTGCTCTGATTCTTAATAGAGTACAAAGCTAAATTTGATTCATTTATTTGTATTTCTGATTAGACTGTTATATGTGAAATCTTTGTGTTTATAATGTTTCTCTATGTTCTACCAGGCACAAAGAAAATAAAAAGATGAAAGTAGTCTTGGCAGACATGTGGCTAAATAAAAAGAAAGGAATACTAGTGCTGGCACAGCTGCACCGGATTCTGTCTGTTTAATGATGTCCTTGGCCATATGGCCACATATAAATGTGGTATTTAATACCTCAGCATGTATAAAGATGAGATATTGTGCCTATTCTGACATTTAATTTTTTGTTTATAGACACTAATGCTAGTTTTCATTTATTCATCTCCAGTAAGTATTTTGTCCTGGTCAGGATCATGGTGGATTCCAATGCAGTCCTGGGAACACCAAGAGCAATCAGAGTGGACATTAATGATTCAGGGCGTGATTTGGGAATAGGATTGACACCTCACAGCTCTAGGTTTGATTCTGAGCTCAGGGCACTCCCTGGGTGGGGCTTGTGTTAATATTTGGGTTTCTTCCAATTTTACCAGTTTCCTCAACCCTTAGAGAAACATGAAGGTGAGAATGAGTGTGTAAATGATTGTGTATGAAGCCCTGCAATGGACCATCCAGTGTCTCTGGATTCAACATGATTTCTACAAGAATAAAACAGTTCTAAAGATTTTTGCTGCCAAAACATTAACAGCGTTAACTTCTTCAGCAATTTGAGCTACAGAAGCTCGTCTGGTGGATCGGACCACACAGACCAGCCTTTGCTTCTCACATGCATGGGTCTATCAGTTGTCTAGACGTCACAATTTGGTTCTTGTCGAACTCGCCCAAATTCTTACGCTAGCCCATTTTTCCTGCTTTTGACACGCCAACTTTGAGGACAAAATGTTCACTTGCTGCCTAATATATCCCACCCACTAAGAGGTGCCATGATGAAAACATAATCAGTGTTATTTACTTCACTGCTCATAATGTTTAATCGAATGTTTCTAGTTTTGAAGAGATTTAAGATATAAGCAACTTTTTTCTCTCTACTCAACTACATTTATGATTCAATAGATGTTACTCCACTATAATTCAACTGACAATCACCGTTACCCACTACATTTTGCAAGCCAGCTTTATCTGTCATAGCTCATTTATTCTGCAGAAGAGGTGGTGATGAAAGAGGAAAAGTGTCTGTTGATTTGATTTCGGCCAATGCATTGTTAAGTGAGTACAATTTAATTTGTATTTTAGGGAATAAAACCTCACAAATTAACTGTTTTTGGCTTTTCACTAACCTGTGTCTCAGTGTTGAGGACTAGCGCATCTTTGAGCCTACGTTTAACACCAGTCAAACACTCGAGTACTGTTGAAAACAGATACAGAGAATGAGCTGTTTGAATTGATGGGTAACACAATTGACATGTGAATCGACTACATTGATTGGCTGGCTGTTGGTTATCATTTCACAGATACTGGAGTTTTTCTCTAGACAGATATTTTCACCGAGATATTTGGTGCTAAACATTACAACAATCGACAAACCTCCAGATCCTGCAGGAGCAACAGAGCCGAGTACCTCAACCCTAATTACTCACCATTACCCGTTCCACTGTGAAAGGGAAACAGGTCGAGGATGCCATGAAAGCCGTGCTGGACTGCGAGAACCATGGTTTTATTCACACTGCTGATATTGGCTCTTTTGTGCAGACCGCAATCGGACATGACGGCGGCTCGATGAGTTGGTAGGTAAAGCACTCAGCGCCTCATTAGAGAGATAATTGCTGCTGTAATTTGGGATTCAGGAACACGGCGCTGTTTCAACCTGGCGCAGGCTCAGGCCATGACATCAAAAAAGGTATTAATTTGGGTAAAGCTTCACAGCTTCACAAAGAATTCACAGCATTGCAGTGATCCTAAATACGAATGAGTTCTTATTGGTTTTAAATCAAAGAATAAAAGCTGAAATCAAGAAAGAAACAAACAATTTATTCTGGCTTTCTTTCTCACGTCACAAGAAAACGCGGGAGAAAAATAAAAAGTGGAAAAACTGATAAAAACAAGACATTATTGGGACACACGGGACATTGTTGACACTTTTTTAAAGAGTTAAACAGTTAAACAGTTCCGTTTAGACGTTCTTCAGTGCAGAAGAGTAAATATTTTTTCACAGGCTGTTACATGGTGGCATCTTGTTTGAATGTGTTTCTGGGTAAAGATTCGCGGACACGAAGGACAGGCGGTTTGTTGTGTTATCCGATTTTCAAGGCCGTCTCTTCGGCTCTGATATTTCGTCTCGAGTTTCTCTTCAGGACCGATTCCCACCTCGCTGTTTCTCTACGTTTACAGCTTTCCGTTGGCAAACGCTCCCTCCTGAAACTGGGGGATGAAGCTCTTGAAGTACGCCCTAGAGGAAGCGAGGGCAAGACGGGGGTGTGTGTACATGCGTGCAAACACACACACACACACACACACACACACACACACACACACACACACACACACACACACACACACACACACACACACACACACAGAGAGAGTGGGAGAGAAAGAGAAAGGAAATTCAAGTACACTTGAATACAAGAACATATAGACATAAAATACATATAACAAAAATCCATAAATGTTTGCATTTTCTTAATAAAATAATAATAATAATAAAATTATAAACGCATTTGGCTTTGCTTAAAACAACCATTTTGCTATTATAGTCAACAACAAAATATAGTCTGATTTGGAAAAACATAAATACACAATTAATAAATTCTCAAATTTGCATGGTGTTGAATTTTTTATTTTATTTTTTATTTTTTTAATGAGAATTTTCTCTGACGTCGGTTCTGGGAGCAAAATCACAGGTTTATATGTTAAATGTTTATAAGTCACATGATGACAATCTAAAGCTTATCAAAATGATCTAAGAAGATAATCTTTTTCCTTCTTTTTTTTCATTTTTGAAAGGAGTCTCCAGTGTCATGAAAGAAAGTACTTTTCAAAAAGTTATATAAAAATATTCAACATCAGGGTGGTAACATTAAATGCAGTTCACGTTTGAAAGCATGAAACCACCCCACAGCAGCACCCTGTGTTTTACTGCTTATGCAACACAAGTTCTGCACCTGTTCAACAAATAAGTAACAGTGAGTAACAGTGGATTACTATTTGTTTGGATGATGAGTTCATGTATAATAAAATAATCTGATGACTAATTGTGCATTTATTTAAAACAGCATTTATATTTTTCAAATGAATGAATTCATGTAAAAGAAACCTAAAAATGGCTTGTTACAGGTCTTTCGAGGACTTGTGAGCGAATAAGCGAATAATAAAAAAAAAAAAAGTATGATAAGATATAAACTTTCTATCATGGAAACCAGAAGACAAACATTAGGAATGCGTTATCGTCAGCATTTATCGCGCTAAGGTGTGGCTACACACACAGGCCAAAGGTGAGAGTAATCCGTTTTTGCCCCCCCCAAATCCGTGACTGTGGTTTAACACAAATTCCTGATGTGAAAAGACGCAGAGTAAGTTAGGAGAGATGAGTCAATTAGCAGGAGGTCTGCATTTCAGATTCTTCTCATATGAATTTTTCCCCCTGAGATTAATGCTCTTGACCTGATATGAAGAACTATTTAGAGTTTGTCGGCAGGAAACTATCACTGAAAAATGCATAAATATTGCTTTTGGAAATGTAAAACTAAATCCCATAAGGTAGCCTTACAGACTTACTTCGCCCTCTTGGCCATCTCGTTGCCGTCCCAGCGTGGACTATACGGGTATGACTTCTGCACTTGCGAGTAGAGCTGCCCGCTGCTGCTGAAGTGGTACACAGACTGAAAGGTCAGAGTGGGCTGGTCTCGTGGGAAATACAGCGGCAGGTCCACTGCAGCAAATAGAGAGCATGGGGAGAAAGTGTATTTGTCATATTAGATCCACATCGTGATCAGTAACGGTGTGACTTTCTGTGTGAACTTTTATATAATAACCGACCTTTTTTTTTTTTTTTTACCTTTTATCTGAAAAGTGAAATCTTTTATTTCTTATTTTACTTAAATAACAAATCACAGAATCATCACTGGAGTCGGAAAAGCACCATTTTGGTGTGTGTGTGTGTGTGTGTGTGTGTGTGTGGGGGGGGGGGGGGGGGAATCTGGGATTTTCTACTGAACCGTATATGAAGCATTGAAATTCTAAAATGATTGATTTCATAGTTAAATAATATCATATAATGTTATCAGACAATATTATTGAATGATCACAACCTGAAAGTTCTGACCAGAAACGTATACTAAAATAGCAGGGGAAACAAACAACAACAACAACAACAACAAAATCTATGGCTAACAACAAGGGAGAGGAAAATCCTAAAGTCATGTATTGCTCCTAAAAGCAATCTGTAATTGAAGCTCCTGTTTTGTTTCTACTTTTGCTAGTGTTTATGGTTAACACCAGGGTTGTATGGGAACCTTCTGTTACCATCACAGAGAAATCCTTCTATTGTGTTTTTATTAGTCATGCACTGGGAAACCCACTTAACCAGCACACAAATCATTCTGAATTTGGATTAAGCCATTCTGCTGCTTTGAGATCCAGTATACATGATCTATACAATTGCCTGTATATGTATTCTTCTCAGATGTGTATGTAGTACGTCTCGGGCTCACCGTGCACCAGGAAGCAGAAGTCTTTCCACATGAGTAGAAGTGTGAGCTTGGTGAAGCCTACAGCATCGTACTCGACGACCCCCCTGCACAAGAAACAAGCTAAATACCGCTTCCAGCAGCAAAATAACATTCATTCATCAAGTCTGCGAAGCATCAAATGACACACAGGGAAAAAAAAAACTCACATTCCAAAATGACTAAGAAATGCAGCGATGTATTCCCTCCTCCTGTGATAGCCCTGGATTACATACTGTACCTGAGTTTAATAAAAAAAAAAAAAAAAAGAAAAAGTGAGAAAGAGGGCATTATAAATAAATACATATAATGAATGAAGCTGGACATGGATGACAAGTACACACTGAGCGTGTCCCATTATAATGTGCAGTAGAGCACGGCTGCCTAACGAACAGGTTTTACGGCTCGTGTGAATGACACCCAACTGACAAGGTGCTGGTGTTTTCCTGAGCCACACACAAATAACCGATGCAACTCTGTATCTGCACATCGCAATGATTAAAAAAAAAGCATACATAACGGTTATGTATGCAAAAAAAATAAATAATCATAAACAAATCAGAAGAAACCGACGGAGGCTTTATTTAGCTTTATATATAAATGCGTGACCCGGTATCTGCTTACTCATCTGTCTAAAATCCAGAGTTATCAACTGGCAGACCGCGATCCGGATACGGACCCGGCAAAGCATTTAGCGAAGCACTTAAAAAAAGATTTCCCTTTTTTTTTTTTTTTTTAAAGCATTGATATTTAAATGCATGTAATAAATGCAGCAGCAGATCCTCTATTGTGGTCAATTGATGTTCGAGGTTCATGTTTTGTCACATAGATTCAATTGAATGCTTTTCATTAGTTCCTTGTCCTGAAGTGCAACAACAAACAGAGAACATACAAACTTGCATCATCAAAGACAATGTAGTGTATAGTTATGTACACGCTGTAATAAACATGCACATTAACCGAAAACATATACAATAAATGTAAAGATAGAAAATATAGATGTCTAGTAGTAGTACAGCTATTATATACATGTATTGGTAAATAATTGACAGGCTTTTTTGATTGATTTATAATTTTTTTTTGTTGATTGTTTGTTACAATATCCATGTCTGGTCATTGGTAGCCCAAAAAACAACAACAAAAAAAGACTGAAACGAAATGTTTATAGACGACTGGACTGAGCAATGCGTTTATTCTCCAGTTCAAATTCAGAATCGGTGCATCGTAGCAAATAATTCAATTGAACTCAAATCAATTCAATTCAATCCAATTCAAATGGCACTTTAAACAATAGACACGTTCCAAAGCGGCTTTGCAGATTTCAACAGACTATACATTTTACCATAATAAATAAGTCCATTATACAAATTAACAAAAAAAAAGTAAACAATAATTTGTAACTGCTGTTGCTATGCAGTCGTGTCCTTTACTTATCTGCACCTCCATAAGCAAATACTTTTTAGACATTTTAGATTTAGTCTTTGTGTGTTTGATTTAATGCCACGCCCCCTTTTTTAAATTTTTATTCCTGATCAGATACCAATTTGCTGATGTAGTACTGATGTAGGTGAGATGATGAGGCTCTAATTTATACCAAAGTTGTTTATGTAGTAGGGTTGGGATTCTACAATCAAGATCTTGCACTCCAACCCATGTGAACATATCTTTATGGAGCTAACTTTGTATACTAGGGCATCGTTATGCTGGAACAGGTTCGGGTCTTCTAGTTCAAGTAAAGGGAAAATGTATTGCTAACGACATCCTATACAACTGTGTGCCTCTAACATTGTGGTAACAGTTTGGGGAAGAACCACATACGGCAAATAATAATAATAAAAAAAATACCAGGTGTTCCAATACTTTTGGCCATATCGCGTATGACTAAGATGATATGAATCCTAATTAAAACATGAATACAGAATTGATCAGACTGTAAATTCACTGTATGTGACTAACGTGTATAACTTTACACGGCTGATTAATTCTGTGATGACAGAACAAAACGGGCCTTGCCACATAGTTATCTTTAGGTTTCTTAGGAAGCTGACTGCATCTCTTATACGCGTGGTGCTGGTGATAGACACTTGGACCGAAGTCATTAAAACACAGTCGGTTTTGGCTAACGAGTTTGCTCTCTAATACCCAGACTGACACAGACTGCAGCATGCAGAATCGAGGGCACGCGGCTCGCTAACGCGCCGTGACCGTAACTCGCCTGCGCTTATTATGACACACCATTAGCGCTTGGAACACATTAGCACTTTTTCCACATTAGCACATTCGAGTACTTTGCGAGACCGGAGAGATGACACCTTTTGCACTTTTTGAGGCCTGCATGTGCTGCACGTCATGACTCAGCTGGTCCTAATTGTGTCTGTAAAGCGTCTATTTCGGAGAGCGCTAATGTGCCACACACACACACACACACAAACACAAACACACTGTGCTCTTTCGCTCTCTCGGCTGACTTTTAGTTCAGCTAAAGAGTTAATCAGAGCAGGAACTGTGGATCACTGCACTCCACGCCCTTGCCAGGGGTCAGGCCCAGCCCTAAAATTGGCAGGTGAATGCGGGTGGATAGGTGAGTCATCACTAAAATATCTGCTCTTTAGACATGCTATATTGCATAAGCTCACTTCCTGTGTGTGTGTGTGTGTGTGTGTGTGTGTGTGTGTGTGTGTGTGTGTGTGTATAAAACGCATATTTTGTGAGGGCAGTAAGCACTTGCACTTCACTGCAGTGATAAAAGACTAAATTCAGCTGTCAGCAGTTTCATATTAGATGCCGCTGACTGGTTTAAAGGAGCGCTTTGTAATTTTCAGATCTCTGTGAAGCAAAGTCAAGTCAAAAAAAAAGAAAAGGAAAGAAAGAAAAAGAAAAACACACACATACACACACACGCAGGAGAAATATCCCCTTCTTCCATTCGATCTTACTTTCATTCCATTTGTTCCAGTTGGGTCAAATTTAAATGTTCCCTAACAATATTATGAACCAGTTTGTATGTTTACACTATATTGCCAAAAGTATTGGGACACCTGATCTTTCCTTCTATGTGTGGTTCTTTTTCTAAACTGTTCCCACAAATCTGGAGGCACTTAATTGTACAGGAGGTCTTTAGATGCGTTTTAATAAAATTTTGCGTTCACTTGAACTTGAAAACCCAAAACCTGTTCCAGCATGGCGATGCCCCTGTGCACAAAGTGAGCTCCATGAAGATCTGGTTTTCATGCTTTGGAGAGCAAGATCTTGAACGGCCTGCTATAAAGCTCTGATCACATCCCTACTGAACACCTTTGAGAAGAATGTGAACGCTGACAGTACCCCCAGGCCTCCTCACCTACACCAGTACCTTGTGGCTGATAAACACAAATATCCATAAGCAAGTTCTTGTTTTTGTATAGTTTGGACATCAAAAGCAAACAAAATAAAAAAAAGAAACTACAATTGTTCCTGTTAATTCCTACCAAAATATTTGCAATGTAGAAGTTAGAAAATGTAAAATTTACAAGAACATTTAAAAATTCGTATTTATTTTTCAACAATTTTAATTACAATTTGAATACAGTTGGAAAATTATATATAATCGCCTTTCGTGTGCTGTTTATTTATATTTCATATTATCCATTCACCTATTATTATTATCATATATCATAGCGTTACCAACCTGTACATATGTAAATATTCTACACTGCTACAGTACCAATGCACTTCTGGTTATATGCTAACTGCATTTTGTTGCAATAAAGTGACAAATTTTAATCTAATCTAAAAGACATACAGCGGGTCACCGCACCATTTACACATTAACAACAACAGTGCAGCTGAGCACGCTTAGATAAGAGCACTTATTGCTTACCGCAATTATCAGCAAGCATTCTATCAATCGATACCAAAAGATAATAGGATTCAAACAAATCCGTTATTCACGTCCAAGAATAAGCCCAATTACTTTTTCGTATGGACTGCCGTGGATTTTCCTGCAGCGCCGTCGGGATTCGGAGACGCAAAACAACGGTCCTGTCAAGAGCCCATAGTTTGAGCCTTGGTAATTATTCAGCCTTGTCACATTTGAACCAGCTCCTTCTGGACTTGTTCCCCCCCGACCCTAGTTAAGGTGAGTGGAGCCTGTGGCTTTGGCAAACACTCGCTGGAACAAGGGAAAGGCCTGATTATGCATGCTGTCATGCGAGTATGTGCGCTCCTCTTCAGGTGAAGGGAAGAGCAGGGAGTACGGAGGTCTTCCCTACGGCCACTGACACAACACAGCTTCTCCACTCCATCTCCACCTGTCAGCTCTGATCACCTTCCGGGCCTGAACCGGGGGGCATCCAGTGTAGACCACATACTGTATGTGTTTCGACATGCACACAGGATTGATTTTATTTTTTTAATGTTTAACGTATTTTTATGTTTAAAGCATTTTGAGGGAATTGAGTCTACCAAAGTGTAAAAATCTCAATGTGGCACAGATTGAAGGAACTCAAAGTTAATACTGAACAAGCCATATGTTCTTTTTATCACAAGAAAAAAAAAACCGTTGAAGATTTTGGATGACCTTATTAGGGCCAATAGATACACACAGCCAAGTTTTCAGGAATACTTTATGCACACAATTATGATAATAATACAAACCGCACTTGGCTTACGTTCAAATTCTCACCCTTGATGAACCCACACATTAATTACAGATAAATCTTTTTTTTTTTACCTTATTTGTCAGTAACTGGCACACTTGAGGCACATAGTCAATGAGGCAGCCTCCACTTGGAAAGGCTGGAATATGCAGGGCTGAGGGTCCTCCAAGAGCGCTGTTGAAGACAATAGTGAGGGACATGGTTTATTCAATTAGTCTACTTTACAAGGTGAAGCACTAGTAAAATTAGACATATTGCAGACGATTTGACCAGTCGCCCACAGTTTATAAGAAATGTTATATACGTAGATACTAACTTAAAGCAGTTCTGGTATGCTTAGATTACAGATCAATTACAGACCAATCTAATACTGGAAAAAAAATGGCTTGGTGGAACCAAATTTGTCATTGTTTCCTGAATATGTGATCGAACACAGGATACGAATTGTCGTCATATACCCGTGATGTTTCATAACCTGGCAAGAGATATAGGGAGGGGATGTCGGCATGTTATCAGTATCAGGAAATGATACTTCAAGTGCCGATATCGCAATAAGGAACATGCACTACTTCTGTTTTCTGGCTCTATGTCTTACTATGGCTTTTTGAAAAGTTGAGACTAGTTTTGTAACACGCCAACAGATGGCAGCGCAAGGCTGCACGCACAGTCACAGGGAGCACCGACCTTCATAAGTCAGTTTGCCAAAAGACATCTGACCACGTGTGCTACCACGTCTGCTATCATGGAAACAACATGATCCTACTTCCACCCCCACACTACTCGGCAGATTTGGCTCCTGCGTACTTTGCCCTCTAACCAAAGATGAAGATCTGTCACCAAGCTAAACGTATAGTGTTATGAATGTCTGTACTTTTGAGAGTTCCTTGTGTGTGTCAACACGCTTAGCTAATAAACCTGATTCTGATTCGGATATTGTGTACTGGACTAACTGTATATGGTTAAAATGACAATAAAAGTGGCATGACTCGATATGGGGTTTGGATTTCATAGTAAGACATTGTCGCTTCATTTTCATAGCATAATTTATAGATACAGAATTGAGGATTGATGTCACTTCCTCATGGTGTTGATAAGCATAATGAAAGCGCTTCAGAGTTCCAGGGTTCCTGTTTCATTCTAAACTCATTACAGTCTTATGTGGAGTCCCTGTTTCCGCTGGGTTTCAACTTGCTTTCTGGTTTCCTCCGACTTCCCCAAAAGTGTTTATGAATTAGCAATGTGTGAATGAGAGTACGCATGGTGCTCAATGACGGACTGGAGTCCCAACCAAACTGTATTCCTTGCTTGCACCCTTTGGCAAAGAGAATGCCTTGAATGGAGCATGAAACCAGGTTTTGATGCTATTTCTGACTGCGTGGAGGCTGAGCGGTGAAGTCAAACGCTTTCTCTCGGAGAAAGTCCTTTGGTTAACCTCCATGTACCATCCCACAAACTGCACATCCTGTCTTCCAGAGAGTGTTCTAAGAAATTCGTCCTACTCACTCCTCACTCTTTATACAATATTCCTGAACTCTCTTGCAGATTTATGAGGAGCTACGGTGCGCCAGTGAGATGAATAAAGCTGTAGGGATGTCCTGTGCTGTTAAAAAGTTCTGTGCCAGATGCTTTGACGTGAGATGGCAGACGACACTTGCCCCCCGCCTCGCCGTGTCCCTCGTGTGTGCGCCGTTAGAGCTCAAGGACGCTGTATGTTTAGCATTCGCCCATAGGCTATTGATTGACTGTGACATTTGCGGGAACATCATGTTGAGATTTTAAACCTGCACAACACGGCTCCAAAGTTTCCTGTAGATCTTACAGCTTTTAAAAACAGTTCCTTTATTCTGCCCAACCCAGTTTTGCCCTCCGGTATATTTCAGCTCCCACCCTGATCAAACACACCCATTGTACCAAATTAAAGTGTTCAAACGTAATCGAGCCTTCTTGGCAGGTGTGGTAGATTAAGGTAGGAGTTAAGTGCAATGGCAGGGTTGGATGACTAGGCTTTAACACCACCTTTGCTAATACAGTGTGATTATAAGTGTTATAGCACAAGCAGTGCAAGAGCACAATTGAACTAAAGCAGGGCAGGATTTATTGTAGTGGTTCCTGTATTCTTATGTCGTGTTGTCTTTACTGCTAAAAACAACGTTTGACTTGCTTTCGAAAAAGAAATGAGCTCATTAAGATAAGATAAGATATACATTTCTTCGGCCAGTTTCCCCACTTTCCCAGTGGGGAATTTTTTTCTGTTACAGCAGCAAGGAAAAAATAAATGCAACTATATAAAAGAATACATATAAACAACACAATGTATAAATACAAATACAAATAAGGAAAGAAAAAGAAAATAGTAACATCAGATGTGTTGGGTTAATTCATGCTATAACTAATTCCAAAAGTATTGTTGAATGCTTGATTCTGATTGGTCAGAATTGAAGATTCATTTTTTACAACGGTCCGGGCTTACAATAATGTTTATAGCATTGTGTTCAGTACATCTTATTGGTTCTAATTGTCTAGTTTTACATATGAAATTTTTCTTAGGAGGTTTGTTTATGATAGATCAAAAAAAGGAGTCTCCAGTTTCAGAGGTAAAGCTGTAGCTCTTTAAGGCCTTGACCGCACTTATACGTTTTTGTTTGAAAACATGTACTTTTATTTCCGCCAAGGCCTCCCGTCCTCACGGAGACAGCGTTGTCAGTCAACGATAACGTAGCTTTAAAAAAATCAATCAATAAATAAATAAACAAATAAAAACGCTCTCCAAAGTGGATACCTTTGAAAACCTTTGAATACCTTTTTTTTTCGTGAACTGTGAAAACGGAGGCTTTCGAAAACGACGACGCATATTTTTTCTCATTGCTGCAATGTTTCAAAAAGCCAGAAAGTGAAAAAACGGCATTCGGAAATGACGGAGGTCGGAGCGTCTTGCGGTTTGGTTTGCGCACGTGCACTACAGGGAGTTGAACCGTTTACAGATGTTTGTTGATTGAGCAACTTTGAAAAATAAAAGTGTGGACGCGAAGCGCCGTTTTCGAATGTATACGGCTCGGTGTCGACGTAGCTGAGGACAGACGACATTGCTTTTCATCTGTAATTGCCATTTTTTTCAACATAAAGAGAGAGAGAGAGAGACGATTCTGTTTACGACTGTTATAACGTAAACGCGGACAGGAATTTGTTTCCCAATCTTTTCCCACGTTTAAACATAAACACAGACGAACATAAAGCATTCATCAAGCATCAAGTAAACATCAAAGCGAACAAGTGTAATCCTTGTTTCTCATTTCTATATCTTTAATACACTCAAACCATTCCAAACAGGAAGGAAGCCATGGAAAAGAAACTATTCCAGACATTTGACCTTCATCATGTTTGGATCAATTCCAAAATCTAATCAAGTCATCTGCTGAGTACAATGTTAATTCCAGACAAGTCCTACAACCGTTTAACCACTCGTTCTTGAGGCATTGTGCTAAAAAAATCTCCGATGCATGAATGGTTGAGCAACCCCCTTAATAAAGACATAAAAACTGTAATCCTAATTGTTTGTGTGTGTGTGTGTGGGGGGGGATTATAGAATCACCATTCTATACATTTATATCGTTTATTTAAGCGTATTTACTGGACACACTTGAATAAAATATGGCCTAATAAAAGACATTGCTAAATCAATATAATTTCCGTTTCAGTTCAAGTGAAGTAAAAGGTTAAAAATGTACGGAACGAGAAAGAGACCAGCAGTGAGAAAAGCCGAGAAAAATTCTTGGATCAGATATGACCCGAGCAACTCCTACTTCCTCCACAGTGCGAGACTTTATCATTAACTGACACAGGATGACACCAGGGTTCGTGCAAAGTGCGATTCGATTTGACTGATTAAGAAAATCAAAAGGAAGGAGGAATACACTGACTCAAGCGGTCTCTTCACTTCTCGTTTGCGTGTCTCACGACCTTTTTGGTAACGTGCGTGAAACCCAGAAAAGAAAAAAGAAGAATTACGAGATTTTTTTTTCTAGGGAAGAACAAATGAGGTAGGATTAAGATTTGCAAATGAAAATGCATCACCCTCCCACATATGAAGAATGAGCTCTTCACCTTTAAGTGTCGCTAATACCTTGGCGCGGCGTCGCGAGTGCTGTCATTAGGGCTTAGATCAAGAATGTGTTTTGCAGATAAAACATCCAGCCATCAGTGAAACAACCTAAAGCAGATGGAGAGCAATTACACGCATGCAAAATGTCACTCGTGTCTATCAACCCTATAAAGTGCTTACTGCACAGACACGCTATTCATGAAATAAAAAGCGGAAATGGGAAATTATCGGGAACGTCGCTCACTGCCTCGCGTTATTCAACTGTCAAAGTATAGGCCTCTTGCTTGCTGAATGCTTGTCTATCATAACTCCGCTGGCCTTCATAATCATGTCAGAAAGCGATGAATTGAAGAGATGAGAAAAGAGACTAAGCTGGACAAAGTGGGGTGGAGGGGGGGGGGGGGGGGGAGTAATAACAAAGGGCCGTGTAACGCCGACAATAGAGCTCAGATCTCCATGGAGATGTGTTGCGTTGCTTTACTGACGTCCTCATAAGGACACAGGCCTGCTCGGATACATAACATCAGATCGGCGAAACGTGTAGGAGTTGGAGAAGAGGGTGAAAGATTTGGAATAGGTTTGGACATATTCACAACATGCTCATAGTCATTATCTTTTCAATACCACTTTATTTATAATTCAACTATACACCATTATAAAGAACAGAAAGGGTTCTATTTTAAGCCACTCAGCATTACTTCCTTGTGTATTCTCAGTGATGAGGAAGATGAGGCGCATTACAGTGATGAGAGGGGTCAAAGACTGGACTGAACTGCCAGGAAGCCGAAGGGTTACTCATTCACTTTTTACAATCGTAGTCAGAAAAAAAAAGCACTGATCTTCAGGAAGCTCAGGAAATGTTTCTCAAATAATCACTCTTTACAATCGTGGTGAGCTAAAAAGCACCTTGACTCGTTGAATCTTCAGGAAGCTCAGGAAGTGTTACTCAAAAAATCACTCAACAATCATGGCGAGCTGAAAAGCATCTTGACATGTGGAATCTTGAGGTGTATTGACTACAACAGAAGATGATCACACCAGATTCCACTCCCGTCATTCGGGAACTGGAATCTGAGGCTATATTGGGCACTGAGGCACTGAAACTGCACAGCCAAAGATGGGAAAATGTCACTAGGTTTTTTGAAAAGAGTGGTATTATAAATCTTCTGCTTCGTGACAAAGCCAATTGTTAAACCCATGATGAAGTCAATTATACTGAATTATGAGGAGACAAAGTTTGTAGGACCATAACTGATTGATTATAGAAAGAAAAAATATATATATATATCTTTTCCCCAAAGGGATGGAGGCAGAAACATTGCCCACACTCTTCTTTTATATAACAGACCATGTCTGGTGCTCGGCTGCGAAACACGGCTGATGCACAACACAACAAAAAACGTGCACACCTGGCACAAAAAACCTTAAAAAAACAAATAAACATACAAACAACTTCAAAAGCTAATGCGCTCAAAGTGAACAGCCTGTCTTCTGACTGGATACAAAGAGTGAAACCCGACATCTGCAAATATCTTCGTCTCTTTATCAACCCATAAGCGTGTGTAGGAGTCAGTCTCTCAATCTGTCAGCATCGCAGCTCGAGCTGAGAGATGTGGAGTCCACCATGAAACAGCGAGAGCCTCGCTCTAATAATAACAGAGCCGAGTGTGTGGGCGTGCGGAACAGCGATCGCTGTGGCGCTGCTGATGTTTGAAGTGTGAAAGGTTCGGATGTGTGCGGATCGGGTTTGCGAGGCCTTTCAAGAGATGGAGAGAACGAGATGGAAGAAAAAAAAAGATACAGAGAGAAAAGAGGAGAGAAAGAGAGATGTGGAAAGAAAGAGCGGGATTCCTGTGCGGTTTGTGTGCTCGCCTCACTCGAGGTGGCTGATAGAGACCTTTCTCTTGGCTTTTCTCTTTCAAGTCCCACTCACTCGCTTTGTCTTCCTTTATGCCGGATCCAGAGGGGTTGGCTGGCTCTCTGACTGCGGGCGATGTGTTCAGCACCAGCCTTTAGGGCAGCTCTGAGACGGAGCACCGAGTTCTTTAGATGTGTCGAGTGTGTGTGTGTTTTTTTGAAAGCCGTAAACACAGGGACAGCTCGTCTTGGCTAGGGCTACACAAGCCGCACATCGACTGGGAATAACACCGAGCAGCGCCGACGGCCATCCTGCTCCTCTCCACACCTCCTTTTACCGTTCAGAAGAGACACTGCAATGCGAACTCCGAATCACGGCTACCTTGAAAAATCGCAAAAGCTGTGAGTTAGCGAAGATGGGTTCGATAATTACGCAAGAGTTCGATGAAGTTCGAGCGAAAAAGAGGTTCCTGTCATTCCACCCAAATTAACTCCAGGGCCGCTGTTGGAGTTGCCCTTCAGGACCAAATAGGGTCATATTTCAGTAGTTTCATGCCTTTAAGGAAGATAAAAAAAATCTACTGATTTACTTGCTTGTCTGCCTATTTATTTACTGACATAGTGAATCTTAAGATAGATTAACTACAAGAGCAAAATATCGCACCCTGGAATCTAAGGCTACAGTGGGTACTGACCATCCATCCAGCTACATACACTGATCAGGTATAACATTATGACCACCTGCCTAATATCATGTTGGCTCACTTTTGCTGCCAAAATAGTCCCGATCCATCGAGCATTAACAGGAGCTCGTCTGTTGGATCGGACCACACGGTCCAGCCTTCGCTCCCCACGTGAATCAATGTGCCTAGGCTGCCCACGACCCTGTCGCCGGTTCACCACCTTTTCTACTTCGAACATTTTTGATAGACACTGACCAGTGCAGACCGGGAACATCCCACAAGAGCTGCAGTATTGGAGATGCTCTGACCCAGTCCTCTAGACGTCACAATTTGGACCTCGCTAAATTCCTTACGCTTGCCCATTTTTCCTGCTTCCAACACGTCAACTTTGAGGACAAAATGTTCACTTGCTGCCTGATATATTCCACCCAATAACAGGTGCCATGATGAAGAGATAATCATTCACTCCACCAGGCATAACATTATAAAGTCATAATGATCGGGAAATTGTTTTTTTTATTTGTTATTTAAAAAAAGCAACAGAGGACATTTCTATAATCATTGAAAAAAAGAATTTTAGTCATCTTTTCGTTTTTGTTACATCATATCCCATGCGACATTTGGCAGACTCCCTTATCTAGAGCGATTTACAATTATATTATTAGTACAACTATGGGGAAAAAAGGGCCTCAGGGGCCCAAAAATGGCAGCTTGGTGTGGCTAAAATTTTAATTCACAACCGTCTGATCCAAAGTCCAATGCCTTAACCACTAAGCTACCACCGCTTTACGTCTATGTAGTCTAGACACTAATGTTGAACCCTGTCTATGTCACCTGTTGGGAACACTATGACAGAGGAGCGATTTGCATAATCTGAACGTTTAATAAATCGGCTACAGCAGCTGTATTTCCGTGTGTAAATGTTGATGTAACTCCGACATATCACAGCTTATACCTTACTGTATATCCATCCTGCAATCGAAAAGCGTTGTAAGGCACGTCATAATCTAAACGTCAGGATCGGGTTTGTCCTTACAAGCCCTGTGTTTGCACCCTTATTATAATCCTCTTCGCTCAGTCTGTGAAAAACACACACCCGTTATCCCACACCCTCACGCAATCCAACAAAAATATCCACTCCTACCCGTACATTTTTCCCCTCGCTCGGCCTTTAATGTACGACTTGCAAGGGCGAGGGCACATTATTAAAATCTCGCAATGCGGTCGGCCGAGAGGAAAGGACCTGTGACAGATAGAAGCTGACATGGCGGCAGAGCCAGCGAGCAGAAAGCGCGGGCGCGTCCTCTCACTAGGCACGATTGAGTAGATCTGGGGCGGCTCCGAGAGACACGGAACAGGGAAAATGTAAAGGAAAAAAAAATGAAATCTCGCCTCGAGGCGGACATTAGCGGACCTTGCCTAGAGAGATCCGCCTGTTGTTAAGACATGAGGAGGTTTTCTTGTTCTCCAGCCGAGTGACCTTGCCTTGGGTCGGTCCACCCAGTGCACATGGCATATAGAAATGCCAAAAACGTCTCTTTCTGGCACCAGTGTCACATTTTGTATATCATTTATTCGATCAAACTCTTATGTTAGAAAAAAGGACTTCTTTATGCCCTGTGGTTATTTGTTCGTATTTGGAAACAATGAACGAATAGGTTTGGATGATGTGAGATCTCAGCTTGGGAAAGCCAGATGTGCACTTGAAAGGGTCACAGCTTTATACACTCATGACTGAGTGACTCTAATGATCACACACCAAACACATGATTCCCCCAATAAGCAACAAACCGCTGAGGATTAACAAATGGAAAGAATTGTTTCTATATGCTTAATTCAAAATAAACCACACACACACACACACACACACACACACACACACACACACACACACACACACACACACACACACACACACACACAGACTCAATTATTACTTACAGGTATGGGTGAATGAGTACATTTGCACACACATACAAACACATTACATGAGTACAGTACATTTGCGTGGCGCACACACACACAAACACACACACACACGCACGCACGCACGCACACCCATAAAGCAACACAAATTCACATTGTATCACATACATATACATGCATGGATCAACGAGTACATTTACACACACACACATATACACACACACACACACACACACACAGACACACACACACACACACACACACACACACACACACAGACACACACACACACACACACACACATCTATAAACACTCAGATTCGATATCATGTACAGCCAGTTAACAGCCATTTTCAGGCACACATATGTGCGCGCACACACACACACACACACACACACACACACACACACACACACACACACACACACACACATCGTTATAAAGACTCGGTAACATTGATGTTCATGTGTCTATGAGAACAAATGCATGTACAGACACACAGAAAAACCCACACACCAATTCAACCTCAACCACATTTAAGTTAATGGGTGTAAGAATACATATGTAAGTGCACACACAAACACACACACCCATAAGTACTCAGACTCACATGTACATGCATGGGTGTATGAGCACATATGCACACACATGCACGCACACACAGGCGCATACATGCTCACACACACGCTTCCCGATTTTTCCTTATTTTAGGGAAGTAAATAGCAGAAGAAGTGGTCCTTATGGTATTCATGACTTCGACAGTTAGATCAGGCGAGT
>NC_139579.1:26237236-26269736 GCF_946808225.1 Silurus aristotelis
GACAAATCATCAAAACACAAAATTGAATTTTTGCTATGTTTCCACACGGACAGTTTTAATTGCCGGATGTGTGCATCATAAAGGATTTCGGTGCTGATTTGAGATTCGGCGTGTCGATAAAAACAAAACATTTGTGAGTAAAAAATAATTTTTTGGTGTTTATTATTTTTAAATCCGAGTAAAGGAAGAAGGTTGTGAATAAAAATGTGTTGCATCGAATAATAAAATTTCGCCTCTTTTATATTTATTTATATTTTCAATACATTAGTTGTACACACGTGCTCCAATATATACACACGCACGCTTTGATCGACTTGGGGCGAAAGGTTTTATTTTCAATCGGAATTAGAAAAGGTCACTGATTAGATTGCGTCTCTGTCCAGTCCACAGGCTTTTAGATACAGTGCTAAAGGAACTAACGAACAGTCCAGTAATGAGTAATGACTGTTTAAATAAGGCTTGCTCGAGGACTGAGAGAGAGAGAGAGAGAGAGAGAGAGAGAGAGAGAGAGAGAGAGAGAGAGAGAGAGAGAGAGAAAACAGTGTGAAAAAGAGAGTTAGAAATAAAGTAGAAAGACAGACTTGTAAGTAAAGATAGAAAGATGAGGGAGAGAGACTCAGCGAGATATAGAGAGAAAAATATAGGAGGAGAGTTACAAACAGATAGGAAGAGAGAGAAAGAGAGAGATAATCCTTTATTGGCACTGTAAAATTGTGTCACTGCTCTTACTCTTTTTATATTATCTGATCTCATATATATATATATATATATATATATATATATATATATATATATATATATATATATATATATATATATATATATGATCAGGCATAACATTATGACAGGTGAAGTGAATAACACTGATTATCTCTCCATCATGGCACCTGTTAGTGGGTGGAATATATCAGGCAGCAAGTGAACATTTTGTCCTCGAAGTTGACGTGTTAGAAGCAGGAGAAATGGGCAAGCGTGAGGATTTAAGGGGGTTTGAAAAATTGTGACGTCTAGACGACTGGGCCAGAGCATCTCTAAAACTGTTACTCTTGTGGGATGTTCCCGGTCTGCAGTGGTCAGAATCTATCAAAAGTGGTCCAAGGGAGGTCCAGCTATGGACCGACGACAGGTTCATGGGCGGCTGAGGCTCACTGATGGGAATCGAAGGCTGACCCGTGTGGTCCGATCCAACACACGAGTGGTTCAAACTGCTGAAGAAATTCATGCTGTTGATGCTTGAAGGGTCGGGACTGTTTGTTTTGTAACTTTTTTTTTCCGACTAATGCTTTGGGTATACTGACAATGAGCCTTGCTCGGTGAATGAGAAACAAAGAGAAATATATATATAGTCGAGCTCAATAATAATAGTTGAGCTCAAGAAAAGAAAGTCAATTATTAACCTAGACCGGATTGAAACTGCTGCCTGCACAAATGGACTTTTGTTGTTCGGGTGTACAATAAAGGTAAAATAAAGAGCACATTAGGACAAGGTAGATCACTTAGTCATGTGAGGGAGCTCTCAAGGACAGAGTGGATGGAGAATGCTGATAATACCCAAGCTCCGTACGTGTATGAAGGAGAGAGGGGCCAGATATGGAGTAAAGAAATCTGGAAACGATCTGCGAGATCTCAAGCTTGAATCTTAAAAGTGGACCTGAATCAAAAACAAGACAAAACTCTATCTAGCTACCAATAATCTCTAGATAATATATATATGGCAGCTTGGAGGCAGCTTGGAGGCAGCTTGGAGGAGCTGGGATTAGAACTCGGTACCTCTCAGCTAGCACTTAGACTTAACTCAGCGAGACAATAAATTGCTTTAAAGACCATATATAATCTAAACACAATAAAACACTCATTCATAAATACTACTCAAGACTGCTTGATGGTTTTCCTATGACAGCACATTACATCATCTCACCATTATTCCTTATACTGCAATAATTCCTGCTTAAAATACAATCAATGCTCTGTATTTAATTCCAGTTTTAGGTGAGGCGCAAACATGGGACAACAGACTTTTGAATGGCCTGCTATTAAGCCCAAACCTATTGAACACCTTTAAGATTAACTGCTTTACGGGCCTCCTCACCTCACCTACATAAGTAGCTGACTTTACTAACGCCTCTGTATGTGAATGAGCACGAATATTCACAAGCACACTCCAGCATCTAGTTGAACAGAGAAGAGTGGAGGTTATAAATAACAGTAAATGGGGGTTAAACGTGGAATGGAATGTTCAAAAAGCACATACGATTCTTATGTATTTGTTTAATAAATCCTTATTTTTATTTATAGTAGGATGACCAAAAATTGCCATGATTGCCCTAATTTTTTAAGCATCTCATTGCATTTTTAGTCCCAATTTACTCTTATAATTCCCTCCATTCTTCTGGGAAGATGTTCCACCAGATTTTAAAGTGTGTTTGTGGATATTTGTGTTCATCAACCACAAGGGTATTATGAAAGGCAGGTAGTGATGTAGGTGGGGAGGCCTGGGGTGCAGTCAGCGTTCACATTCATCTCAAAGGTGTTAAGTAGGGATGACATCAGAGCTTTATTGCAGGCCACTTAAGATCTTTCTCTCCAAAGCATGTAAACCAGATCTTCGAGGAGCTCACTTTGTGCACAGAGGCATCGCCATGCTGGAACAGGTTCTGGGTTTCCAAGTTCAAGTGAAAGGAAATTTTTTTAGAGCGCATTAATAAAATGAAATTAAATGAATAAGCCACATTCTAGTTCATAGTAAAGCAAAGAATATCAGATCCACCTAAACATTTTTGCCACCAATTCTAGCGATATATATTTACAAAAATGTGGCATTTCAAGATTCAAGATTTCGTTAGCATATGTAAAGGGAACCAAAAGCTCCGCTAGGCAATAAAAAGCATTGGAAATCTGCGCAGAATGAAAACATAAATACACGTTAAAAAAAATAAAGAAAGAAAGAAAGCCTCTACGTCCAAAGCGAACATGGTAGGCGTGCAGAGCTGGGTTTAGTAGTGGTCCAGGATGTTATTCTCATATATTTAGAAAAATAGATCAAAACGCCGCCTGGAAAATGATGATGACAAGTGATGGAATGAAATTCACATGTGACAGGGTAACACCGCTGACTGTTTTGGCAGCCTCCCAGGCTTTACTCACCTTACAGAAAGCAGGATGAGGCAATACCAGGTGTCAGGGATGGATGGTGGTAATAATAATAATAATAAAAAAAAGGATGCTGTTTCGAACATAGTAACAGAGTGGATATTTATCCGGCAGGACGGTAATGCATGGACATGTAAAAATAGACATGCCGCATGTCAAGAGATTAGCTCTGCTCTCGCAAGACAGCTTTCATAGGTTTTCTAAACACTCTGCTAATCGGAATGGTCTTGTGGGAATATAGCGAGGAGAAGAACAAGGCAGCCGTTGGACGTTTGTTTTATTAAAAAAAAAAAAAATGAGAGGAATCTCATAAAATGAGATTGCTGTTTTATGAGTCACATGGCGGCAGAAATACAGAGAGCTGAATGACTCTTATGAGTGCTATGAGAATAAAAAGCAAATCAGACGCACAGTCACTCGTAAGGGAAAGAAAAAACACGCACTGTCCAAATTAGTCATACACACATTTCTATGAACTCAGACGAGGTTTGCAAAGCACAACATGCGCACACACACACACACACACACACACACACACACACACACACACACACACACACACACACACACACACACATACACGCCCCACGCCAGAAGCATCATTGCCTGGACATGGCTGATGAAACACCTGTTAGTGACTCACACAGGACAGTCAACAGCTGCTTGATACGCAATCGTGAGTTGTGGAAGAAGAAAAAAAACAACACATACGCGCGCACACACAAACCACACACTGCTCCAGGTGTTAGAAAGCGCAAGGTGAGGCAATGCTGAAACATTCAGGGAAAAGAAAAAAAAAAAAAGTATGAATACACACTCACTGTTTAAAAACTCAATCGATACGACGCATGGAATTATATACACGCAAATCAAGTCGTGGAAGTTTAATGGCATATTTCGGTCAATCAAACAGGGTTTTTGCAGGTTTCACAAAGTCAAATTCATTCATTCATCGCATCAAAAACACACACACACACACACACACACACACACACACACACACACACACACACACACACACACACACACACACACACACACACACACACACACACACACACACACACAAATACGTTGTTAGCAACTGGCCCTAACCAAATAATACCTTTCTTTTGTTTTAAAACTTTCACTTTTCAAAAGTTGTAAAATACAATCCATTTTACGTATGTGGTACAATCCAAGATTCGTGCCAATAACAGAAAATGATTGCTTGTTGCGAGTTGGAGCGCTTTGGACAGGTAAACGCAGAAGACGCTGCAGAAAGAAAACATTTTCAAAGGGGCCCCGATTCCGTCACATTCAAAAAAGTTTGACTTCATTTCTCGCAATTCCACGTTTGTTTGTTTTTTGTGGTAATTCAGAGTTTTTTTTTCTCGCAATTGCTTCTTTATTTCTCACAAATTCTTTGCACGTTGAAAAATAAATAGGCTACGATCAATAAAGTCGCATTGTATCAAAGTAAGCCTCCGATCCCTGAAGAGAACTCTGTCTAACAATCAGCTCTGGAGGAGACAGAACAAGTCAGATGAAGCAGAAGTGACAAATTTTGGAAACGGGCTTCCATATAAATCAGGCCAAAGAAAACGGCGGAAAGTTTTACAAAATTTGGGATCATTTGGAACTAAAACAAAGAAAAAAAAACGTACAGTGCGTTTACTTTATTTATTTATTTGTTTATTTATTTATTTATTTATTTATTTATTTATTTTTAGTAATTTAATATTTATTTTCATATTTTTATTTATAAATTTGTAATTGCATTTTGATGTAATATGGCAATTAAAATGCATTAAATGGTTTTAGTTTTCACAGATACTCTTGTATCAAATTTCAGCAATGAAACTTTACAATGAAAATTTATCTAAAAAGAAAACAAATTACTTGTTTATTTTAAGAGACCCGTCTTATTTTCTCTTGTATATTTATTATTGCTTTTTAATAAAGAAAAAGTACATCTTATACGATTACATGATTAATGGTTGGAAATAATCGGCAGAATACTCGATTACTTAAATAATCGATAGCTACGGCTCTGGTCCTAACTGTTAATGATGCCGGAATTCCCTTTGTGCAGCACTCACACTATCACCATTCTTAGAATACGCTTATACACCACACCACTGCTCCATTATAACTAATGGTAAAAGCTTCTAAACGAGCTCGCACTGGTTCCGAACAATTGTCGACACCGCCAGGGTCACCAACTCCTAGTTCCAATATTTCCCATTTTCCTGCGCCACTTTATACTTATATACACACACACACATAAATTTACAAGGGGTGTTCAAGTCAAACCGGGACTGGTATAAAATAAATAAATAAATAAATAAATAAATAATAAAAAAAAAGATGCTAGCATGGCGGTACTACCCGCATAGTAAGTGGCTAGCGTGTCCTATTACTGATAGGCGCCACGCATGACGCAAACCAGTCCAGAAACTGTTAATCCAGCCTGACAACAGTGCGTCCATAGAACAGCGCAGTACGCTGATGAGACCCTCAGCAAGACATCTCAATGGTGTAAACATTTTAAAGTACGTCAGTCAGTAATGATCCCCGGCGTGGTGGTTCCTGGTGCCGAAGTGAAGCAGGCAGTCAAGATGGTTCAGGCGTACTGCCCAGTCTCACAAGGACGAATCTTTCCAAAGGAAAAGTGTATAAATGTAGCGTGGGAGTAGGTTGAAGAATAAATGCAGTTTCCACTCCTTGGAACTTACCCCCAAAAGTCCCGGTTTGACTTGAACGCCCCTCGTATGAAACTAGTCCATGGTGAGACCCCTGTTTTAATGCATAGGAGCTAAAGCTGTCCAACTGTAGCTCAAGAGAATGTTCGTGATCATGAAATAAAAGCGGGGAAGCCAAGCAGCAGTTAAATGTTTGTGCCAAGGAAGCAATAAAACCGCATGAGATCCCCTGCAAACAAAATCAGCTTTCCATTAATTACCAAGATCATGACACTGAAAGGTTTTTACGTTAATAAGAGAAGATTCCATGAGAGATTATACCAAACATCAGAACAGGTCAAAAACAATAACGAATCTAATTAATCTCTGTGACTTTAGAGCACGGCCTGGTTGTTGGTGCCAGACTGGATGGTTTGAGGATTTCAGAATTTGTGTGGGATTTTGGGGAAAAAAAATCTTTAGCGCTTGTGGAAAAAGGAACAAAAGAAAACCAAAACAAAACAAGAAATTCAATCCAGCGAAGGCCTGTTTAAATGAACACTCTTACATCTGTGGTGAACAAAAAATAATTATTTTTGCGCTTTGCTGACTGATTAAATGCAGGAGTACAGAATTGGTGCACAGTAACAAAATAAATCCAATTTCTTAATGTACTAAAGTAGCTTTTTTTTTTCATGTATCAGTACTTTACTGAAGTATTTTCATTTAGTGAGACTTTTACTTTACTTCACTACAAAATAAAGTCAAATATTTTACTTTTTACTCAACTACATTTTGTGAAATCAGTCAGTTTTATTAACGAGTAGATAAAAACCTAACTGGTCAATCCACCAATCAGGGTTGAGCCCGTGTTCTGTTTTGAACTTGTTTTTATTGCTTCTTGGTGGTAGCTACTTATCACCAACATACAGTTCAGCGTCAGCGTCATTTTGAGAGGAATAAATGATGGAAGAAACTCCTGACTCAAACTCGCCACAGCACCATGACCATATTTGTGTGATTTTTATTTTAAGTAGTTTAAAAGAAGGCTTTGGGCTCTTGATAATTCTAATCAGATGTGGCAAAAGTACACACATTGTTCACTCAAGTAGAAGTACAGATACTCATTTTTTAAAAGACTGTGGTAAAAGTTGAAGTACTGACTACACTTTATTAATTAAAAATTTTATGTAATAAATGCATCCAGGCTGAACCTCCACCATAAAGAAAAAGAAAGATGGTGATCATGTGATCAGAAATGTCTCTGTTCTCTGTTCCCTCTGTCTCATCCATGTTAGCCCTACATTTCTTGTTGCCTGCTGCCTTGCTCGTTGTTAGCTTCATAAACTAGCCTACGTCTGTGGTGTGTGTGAGAGCCAGGAAATGATCCACTGGGTTTAAAAAAGCAATGCAATAATAAGAAAAAGGTTGATGGGCTGAAAATTGTGTGCAGTGAGAAGAAAAAATATTGATCGTGTCACCGATTAGAATAAAACTAAAGTAACAAGGCTGGTTTGAAAACGTAAGCTGTAGAAAGTACAGATTTGTGTGTAAAAAAATTATGTGAAAGAGTGAAAGTAATAAATTAGTGAAGTAAAGTACTGATACCAGACAAATCTACTTAATTAGAGTACTGAAGTATTTGTACTTTGTTACTTCCCATCTCTGATTTGAATACATATCAATTAGTGTTTGACTCATTAATATCCTTCTGTTAATTGATCGATGTGCTCAGAGTCTCAGAGTCTTTTCACATGAACTGAGTTTATAAAGTCAAGATGATAATAGAAATATTATATCATTCAATTATCATATCATCATTATCATACTGCACATGGACACTTTAAGGACAATCACACTAAATTACTGTAATCTGTACTTTTTTAAATACTTTTTTTATTTATTTCCTTTTTTTAATCCTAATATTCTATTTCTATTTTTCTTGTTTAAATGTCGGACAGTCGTAAAAAGCATTTCACTGCATGTTGTACTCTGTATTAATGTGACAAATTAAATTTGAATTATAGCCTTAATAAATCCTAGTACTTTGGATAAGAACGTTTAAAGGCAAAAACGTTTGTACTTTTACTCAAGAGAAAGTTTCATTCGAGCACTTTTGCTTTTACTGGAGTCACTTTTCACCGAGTGTATTTTTACTTGAACTACATTGTTTGTGTACTTGGAGGGGGAGGGGGGGGGGTAATGTTGTGAAGGAGGTACCAGCTAACAAAGATAAACAAGGCTGTAACTGCCAATCAATCAATGACAGAGCCTGTACTGAGTGCACACACAGAGCAGTCCGAATTGCACAACTGTAAAATCTCCACTGAACACAAACAGGGATTAGGACATTTAAAAAAAAAATAAAGTCAGAACCGAATGTTTGGCTAAACCGCAGGTACACACAGCTTATGCAACAGGCTTTTAGGTACACAATAACACCGAAATGACAAACAGGTACGGCCACTACAGATCACATAACACAACACGCACACCTTGAAGTGCTCACTTTGCTCTGCGCACTCTTTTCAAGCAGTAAGGACATGCTTCAACGCACAGGAAACAGGACGCTAACTTTATAAGCAGGACGTCTCGACGCCGTGTCCTCCATCCCAGTTAAGCGCACCATTGCGTGTTATGACACAATGTGAGTGTCATGGCTTAAAGCTCTGGGTGTGTGTGTTGCAACCAGCAACAAAATGCTCCTTCTAATGTAGGATAAAGAATAACAGAGACACGGCGTAAGTGTGTTTTAACAACACCGTGACTCAACCTGAGGGAGTATAAATGGAGCGTTCCGATTCCAGTCAAAAGTCAAAAGCATGCAAAACTTTAATTCGACTAAAAATACCTACCCGGAAAAAAAAAGACTAGTAAGGGATGGAAAAAAAGTAGACCAAAAAAAAAAAAAAAAAAAACCCAAAAAACTAAATGCAGTTTTCTGTTGCGGAAAAAATAATCAGCCATTACAGAATTCCTTATTTACCCAATAATAACACGTTCTTTAGTGGTTTATTGCTCTTATACAAGTGGAAAGTGGTATCTTATTGTTTAAGATGCTGGACTTCTGATAATGCCACTTCTGGGCCCTTAAGAAAGGCCCTCAATCCTCAACAGCTCATTAGTACGTTGCTCTGGAAAAGGGCGTCAGATTTCCTTCATATCACACCATAATTTCCTTCATATCACACTATCACTTGTTCTCTTACAGATCATCGGTGAAATAACAAATCTATTTATTTATTTATTTATAAATTGAGTTTATTTATTGAATCATTTTTAACGTCCTGTTGTCACTTATAGCGAGTGATTATTTATTTTTGGACAAGTGGTGAGATCATCTCCAGAACTGTAGGTCTTGTGGGATGTTCCTAGAATGCAGTGATTAGTACCTACCAAAAGTGGTCCCACAAAGGACAGCTGGTGAACCTAGGAACCTGACAGAAACCAAATGTCCATTCATTACAGTTCTGTCATTGTTAAGGTGTGCACTGATAAATGCAACCTGTGGGCCTAAGCCATTGTAATAGACTACTGATATTAACTACAGGCCAATTCCATGCTTAAAGGTATTGTGTTGCTCAGTAATATCATAGCTCTTTAACAACAAACTGGTTAGAATGTCCCTGCTCACCCCTATCCCTCACCGATCCTCTTTCACGATTATTAAAAAATATTTAACACAGGAAAACACATGCTGCAGTAACCGCACATCCGCGAGCTCTGAACTGTGGGCGCTGGTTAGATATGAAAAAAGAAATGTGTCCTGACTTGTCTTGGCTTCCAAATTCCCTACATCTCAATCCGACCCAAAATTTGTGGGATATCCTGGACAAACAAATCCAATCCGTGGAGGCCCCACCCCCACTACCTAGAGGATTTGAAAGCTCTACTGCTAACGTATGGGTGCAAGATACCACAGCACACTTAGAAAAGTCTTGTAGAGCCTATTTCCCTACAGGTCAAAGGCACAGGACCTACTACTCATGTGCTTTAATTAGACGTTTTGGCTAATCGATGGACCCGATATTGCCAAAAGTTTGCAGACACCCGGTCATATGTATGGTGATCTTTGAGCATCGCATTCCACATTTGGTCTTAGTTTGTCTTATAATTCCTTCCACTCTTCTGGAAAGATGTTCCACTAGATTTTGAAGTGTACTTGTGGACGTTTGTGTTCATCAGCCACAAGGGTGTTAGTAAAGTCCTGGTGAGGAGGACTGGGGTGCAGCTTTCACATTTATCCAAAGGTGTTCAGTAGGGTTGAGATCAGAGCACGATAGCAAGTCACTCAAGATCTTCCTCTCCAAACCATGTAAACGATATCTTCAAGGAGCTCGTTTGGTGCACAAGGGCATTGCCATGGTGAGACAGGTTTAGGTTTTCAAGTTAACGCAAAATACTTGATATACAATTGTGTGCCTCCAACTTTGTGGTAACAGTTTGGAGAAGAACCACATATAACAGGAAAGATCAGGTGCCCTTATATTTTTGTCCATATAGTGTATGTTCTAGCACCTGCAAACAGTAGTTCCCCTACCAAGTCTTCCATTAAATAATACAAAATCAACGCAGCTTATCATATTACTGAGAAACAGCAAAACTCCTTTCCTGTGTATGTACAGCTTCGACTGTTACACAGGGCTAACACTGGAGACTCCTTCTGTAAATGCTTGAAAAAAATCAGTTTATTTCAAACATCTGCCATGTAGATCTTTGTAGAAAAAAAATTCCAGCTGAAAATACGCTCAGAAATGCTGCTGTGTAAAACACGGTAACGCTGCATACTGTTGTCATGGTGACTCGGCGCTCCACAAACAAATGATTTGAGTCCAGTGAAATTAAATGTGTTGCAACATCCACCTCAGCGGCGCTGAACTATGCCCTAGCAGCCAATCCTACACAAACAAGCAGTTCTAAATAGAGTGCCAGCTTCACACAAGTTTTCCCAGCCACTTTGAACACTTCTTGTATAGGTATCTCCGGAGGTGCTAATACACATCGCTAGCTTGTGAAACTATTGAGAACTGAAAACCTTTGGGTGTACACAAAAGCCCTGAGCTTAACACCCGACCACTGAACACCATTAAGGGTGAACACACGCAAAACCCCCTCAGCTGTCAGTCAGTACTTCATTTTATTCATGCTATTGCAGCTAAATAAAACACAAATCACCAGAGCTATACGACAATGATCCAGTGGAAAGCCTTCGCAAAAGAGTGGGGGTTAATTCATTTGGAAAAGGATCTGGAATTGCACATTTATATAGGGCTTAGGTGTCCACCAACTTCCAGCGATATACCATATTACATAAATTCTACCTCACGATAGGGCTGTGCATCGGCAAGTGTCTGGTGATACGATACTTATCACGATACAGGGGTTGCGATACGATATGTTGGCGATACTGTAGCCCAAAAAATTCCCAAAAGAATTAATTTATCCTATTTTTGGGAATAGGATATACATTTCGGAAAGCCGTCATTAAGAACAGACCACCTAAATGCAAACCTGAGGAAACTTTTTTTTTACGTTAGCCGCCGTCTCAGATTTGTTGTGTTCTTCGAGTAAATTAAGTTGGAATTGCACATTTTACACACGGTGTGACTTTCGTCAATCTCGTTCGTCTGTAACGAAAGCCGAAATAACCTCAGACTTCAGCTTTGTTCAACAAGGGGGGAGCCGACATGCCCTTATGCTGGTACTTCCTGTGACTGTTTGAGTTCAAAGATAAGAAAATCATCACTCTCTCTCTAGCAGTTGAAATATAAACTCGAAACTGGAACAACTTCCTTTAATATTGTATGTTTGTTGTTTGTTTTTGTAAGATTGATTTTGTTTTTTGAGAGTCGATATAATATCGCCAAAATCTAAATATCGCGATACTCGCATGCATATTTTCTTACACCCCCTACTCTTCCAGTATTCCAGTAATCAAACTCTTGTTTGAGAAAAAAAAACTGCCATCGATCTATGTGTAATAAAATCTAAAGCACAGGAAAAGTGAGAGGGGAAATTGAGGAATTGAAGCTGTAGATTTAGAAGGAAGTGTTCACAATGTCACATGGAGGTAATTCCACAGAAGTGTGAAGAAACAAGCTTCTGTGGAACATAGCAATCAGGGAGGGGTTGTGGTATGAAAATAAACAACCAAAGAAATGGTGACTTTTTTTTTTCTTTCTTTCAGGGAAATGACACAGGTCAAGACTATGGCAAACAGCACCAAAAATGCAACTAAATGCTGGAAGTGGTGTGTAACTGTGTGTAATTGTTTTGAGACTGCTAAATAGCCTTTCGCACACCACTGTACAACACTCATGGCTTTCTAAAGCTGCTCTGAGTGCGCCTAGGGGTCTAGAGAGTACACCCACCCATCGTACAGGCTTGCTTGCTTCACACCACTTCAAAGCTTTCACTGACTGCGAAACATCTCCGTTCTTAGAAAAATCATTTAGAGCCGGCCAAAAAGCATTAAGATGGAGTGCCGATATTAGTGTGCTGTTTCAGGGGAATTAAATAGACCTCGACAACGGTAACAAATCTTTTTTGATCATGCAGGATTCATTCCCCCAGCCCACATTATCAATCACTCACACAGACAGACGACAGGCAGACAAACAGACAGAGTATTTACTTGTTCACACATAATGTACCCGAGTATGTACCTGTTGCACATAATCATCATTCACTACTGTTCCAGAAAAGAAAGAAAGATGGATAGATAGATAGATAGATAGACAGACAGACAGACAGACAGACAGACAGACAGACAGACAGACAGACAGACAGACAGTATTTACCTGTTCACACATAATCTATCATTCACTACTGTTCCAGAAAAGAAAGATAGACAGACAGACAGACAGACAGACAGACAGACAGACAGACAGACAGACAGACAGACAGACAGACAGACAGACAGACAGAGAGATATAAATAAATGACCTGTTCATAAAAAGTAAAACGCCCAGTCCTCAATTCTCTCACTCCTATTCTTTACATTTATTCACAATCGCTTTTATTTTTTCCAATGCAGCCAGACTTCTTTCTTGCCAACAGATGATGATGATATAAAACTGTACTGTAGCTTTAACACACTGCCGGTTCACCTTATAAAAGTAAACGAACCCTTGAAAGTCAGTAAAATCACCGCAAAAAGAACCGATATCTCCACAGTGGTTACTCCTGAAAGAGGGATTTTTGCTCAGCGTGCTTCACAAAACTCCACAACTCTGAAAGTTTAAAGGATGTTCACATGAAAAGGGACAAGGGAAGTGGAAGTGCTGGGCCCTTACCCCTTAACTGCTCAGTATATACAAATAAGATAAGGGAATCCGCATTTTTAATCATCATATTAAGACTTAGGGGTTTGACCAGGCCATTGGTTCCTCCATATGAATACAACATTGAATGATGAAGGAAATAATCACACCAATTAAACACCGATAAGTGATTATTGCGCGATTCTCTTCTCTTTAAAAACTTTTTTACGTCATATAATCATTAATCTGCTTCGCAATCTTCCGTTTTCATCTATTAATTAAGTAATGTCCTGGTTTCCTTTATTGGCTAATGAAAACATATGACACATCCAAATGTTCACATTCTGGCCAAGAGCTCACTATGCAATAATCACTATTAAAGTAAACTCATGGGGTAAATTGTTGAGAAAAGTCTTCTAGCTACATACTGTAATATCTATATAATGTAAGAAATAGTTGCCCCACACTGTGCATAGAAACAGATGTGTCACTGTTTCACCGTGCATTATAAGGGGAAATCATCAGGACAATTTCTCTTTATCG
Organism: Silurus aristotelis; assembly: GCF_946808225.1. NCBI lineage: Eukaryota > Metazoa > Chordata > Actinopteri > Siluriformes > Siluridae > Silurus > Silurus aristotelis. The sequence continues at coordinate 26,250,855 of NC_139579.1, forward strand.
TATTTACATTTAAAATTGATGGCATTTGGCAGACGCCCCTATCCAGAGCAACTTATGTTTATCTCATGCATACAAGTTGAGCAGCTATGGGGTTAAGGGACTTGTCCAAGTGGCAGCTTGGTGTGGCCAGGATTTGAACTAACAACCCTCTGATCCAAAGTTCAATGCCTTATTATAACTGATGAGGACATATGATAAAACGACCAGTCTGATACAAGAAATTCTGAACTAAATAAAAAAAAAAAAAAAAAAAAAACAACAAAAAAAGTCTGGTATGATTGTAGCATGGGTGATAATCATTCATCATAGACCCCATGTGTCAAGGCAGAAAGGCAGTCAAGTGGAAGCTTGACGGCTCCATCGTTTAGCACTAGCACAGCTTTTTCCTCTCTTCCATCAGCCCCTGTTTAGGATCAGACGACCTTTACTGACGCCTTGTCCTTCATGAATAGCAGTTTACACCCACCGTTTGCTTAAATTCACTGTGCATTTACAGGGAAACCATAAATCTGCTTTGTTTTTCCTCATTCCCATAAATAGAAAAAAAAAACAAGCAAACCAGACATATATCAATGCCTTAAGAAGTTTCCTTGAACCTACAGGATTTTTCTACCTGAGCTTTCCAACATCAATAATCCTTAGCTTTTTTAAATGCCACCTTCTGCCCTAGAAGACAATAAGCGTATTGTCCTGGCCTGGCGCTTTCTTCGGCATTAAGGAGCGACTTCATAACCGCAAGGCGTGGCTCGTGACCGTCATGGGCGTAAACTCGTATTTACAGAAGATAATTCATGTGCTTCGAGCTGTTACAATCTGTCTGTGAGGTCACGCATTACACAAAGTCTATAAATCACCTCCTGGAGCATTAACCCTTTCAGACTCGTGTTTTATTGCTGCTCTATTAAGTCAATGCTTGTCGCTATAACAGGTAGGCGCGACCGTATCTTCTTGACCTGTAGCCAAATTCATTCCCGACATAACACGTCACGCTACTCAGGAAGCCGCGCTCGACTTCCACGCGCATGCCGGAAACCGAGGGAGTAGCAGCCTTCCTTGGTAATCTGTAACATGATGCAACACGGTTCTATGAGTGATGCAATGCAAGGGCTGGGTTCAGCATTGCAGCCCTTCTGCTATCCTGCCGGGTTATTGCTGAAATGTAATTCGGAGTTCTATTGAACTGGTTTGCATGCTTTAGACGTCTACACACGTTTCTACACACCATGGATAAAACCTGTGCTGAATGAGGCTAGCCAGATTTGGCCTATACTACATTTTGCGAAAGCAGTCGTTCCTTTAAAAAACTTGACTGGTCAAACATTGAGCAAGTCACCAATCAGGGTCGAGCGCCCTGTGTTTTAAACTTGTTTGTTGGAATCTATTGATCACCGACATACAGTTCAGCATCAGTTCAACAGCAAGCAGAACATTTAAAGAGGAAGAAATGATGGAAGAAACACCTGACTATAAGTTGCCACAAAATTAATGACCTTATTTGCATGATTTTTCTGAAGTAGTTGAAAAAGGAGGTTTTTTGGTGCACTCTTAGTGCTGGTCCCAAGCCCGGATAAATGGGGAGGGTTGCGTTAGGAAGGGCATCCAGCGTAAAAACATGTGCCAAATCAAACATGCGGATGATCCGCTGTGGCGATCCCTAATGGGAGAAGCCGAAAGAATTATATAGTTGAAAAGGAGGTTTTGGGCTCGTGATAATTGTAATAGAGATCAGCGTTTGACTCATTTGAATCGTTCTATTAATAGACTGTTGTGCTGAGAGTCACATTAGAGTGTTTTCACATAAACTGAGTCTGGTGACAAAAATGAGAATAGGAACAATATAGGCAAAATAAATCATAGCAATTTGGATACTTAAGTACATTTGAACGCAAACACTTAAGTGAAAGTTTGTATGGAGCATTTGTAATTTTACTGGAGTCACATTTTACCCACCGTATCTCTACTTTTACTCAACTACATGGCTTGTGTAGTTCATCCACCACTGCATGCACTCATTCCCCACACACTGTTTACTGTAAACAGCATTGCCTTTACACAATTCGGCTTTTTCTAATGTCTTTGCAAAGCACCACTTAGGGAAAAAAGTCCTTTCTTAATCCCCCGTTTAATCTCCAGCCCTACACTGTGTTGTGTGAATGTACGTTGAGTGCACGAACCCTTCGCTTTTCTGACCATTATCGGGAGACGCGGATAAGTGAAGAGCGAAAATGAGAGAAGGAGGAGAGACGAATCGAGGAGTGGGGATCAGAAAGCTGAAAGCCCATTCCTATAATTAGATGTGATAATGACAGATAATTTGAAGGTAGCCCCCCCTCCTCCCCCCACTCGAATGCAATGCCAGGGTTCGACAAACAGCATGGCTCGGGCAAAGCTGGATCCCACGATGGCATTTTGAAAACAGAGTGTGCTTTTCGGCTCTAAATACGATGCATATGTGAGAGGAAAAAAATAAATAAATAAAAAATCCCAGAAAGAACAAAACGCTCCAAAATCATTCCCAAAAACTGACCTTTACAACTGGTTCGTACCGCAAGTGGTGCTTGAGACTAATGAATGTAAGCTTGCCGATCAGAAGTTCTGCACATAATAAGTACGACTAAATAAAGCCTACGGGGCCACCAAACCCTGGATGACCTTAAGCGTTGGGGGAAAATCGGTGAAGCTTTCGTTCGCATGCGAGGTGCAGCTGCGAAAGTTTATAAGCCTTGTGGTCAACAGAAAGACATGGCTACCTCGTGTGGTGGGCTTCCAGTTTGTCAAACTCCATCCGGTCTAATCTACTTCAAACGCGGTGCCACCCACGGTCGGAGCAGGTGCTTCGGGTGGAAGCTGGCAACACTGAAACTGCACCTGGGGGTTGAAGTGAAGGGGGAAGGTGGGTATGGGGGGGGGGGGGGTAAAAACTGGGCGGAAAGGCATTTATTTGCTGATGCAGCCTTTTGCAGAGATAATACAGTGTTTACACGCCACGCTCTAAATGCATGCTGTATGTGCAGACTGTCCTGAGGGCGAGTGTGTGTGTTTGAGAGTCTGTGTACGCATGCATGCTTACAGAAAGGCATTAAAAAAGCCAGGTTGCTTTTTGATGTAACGTGAAATCGTGTCCGTGCTCCCCAATCTTCAAACAGGTGTTCCGATAGTGTTTTCCATATGACCGTGTCTAAACCAAGAGCACAATAGCCATCTAATGAGATTCACATGCAAATGCCAATGTCTATATAATCATCCTCTTAATGACAGCCTTTGACAGTAAGTGATTAATGGGTTGTACAAGGTGCAGCGGGTGATCTTTAACTAGCAATTATTAAAACTATGTGCTCCGGGAATCTTTCGATTTATTTCATGGAAAGTAAAAATGAACAAGAAAAAAGGACACACAACAATCTATCGAAGATGTGTAGAAACAAGACAAAAAACAAAAATCTTTTAAGTAATCTATAACAGGGAGTCTGATAGGTGTGGACTGGGAGGCTTTCTAACCAGAACATTCCCTCCTTTCGACAGTTGAATTTCTGGAACGGCAATCTCCAGAGATTACACAAAGCAAACTTTAATAATCCTTGGCAGCAATCCAGCGAAATGTTTTAAAAACCAGGGATTAAACCAGAACACAGCGAGAAGCGCTGGTTTATCGGCTATGAGACAATAGTTAGGAAAAAAAGCTCCTGTTTCTGCTTTGCTTGTGCACTAAAAAAAAAAAAAGCATTTTGGAGCCGAGAACAAGGAACCGTCGTGATTAAACGGGTTGTGCAGCAGCCATTTGAACTAAGTTACTTTAAAACATTCTTGAATGGCTGAAAATGAAAAAAAAAAGTTGAAATCAGGTGACATTTATTTACACACATTTTACAGTTTTATCATGTAGAATAACTATGATTAATGCTAGGTTGACTCTGCTTCCACTTAAATGTACTGCAATGGGTTCTTTTTTAATATTTAGATCCACAAACAAGTACAACCAATTAACAGTCACTCCCTAATTTGGTTACCTACCAATTCCCACCCTGTTCTTTCTACCATAACGACACCTACAAACAATCGAGTGAGTTTTATAAACTATATGACTATGACTATAAAATTACCAGTAAGTGTTTCTTCGTGCACTCGACTGCCTTCACTCTCATTGGTAGTTAGCTCATGTGCACTCGACTGCCTTCACTCTCATTGGTAGTTAGCTCATGTGCACTCGACTGCCTTCACTCTCATTGGTAGTTAGCTCATGTGCACTCGACTGCCTTCACTCTCATTGGTAGTTAGCTCATGTGCACTCGCCGCAATATATGAAGACTGATGTGGCTCCAATATTTCTAACATAAACCATGATTATTTCGAGTATTTAGATGAAGAGGATTCAGCAACTTCGTTGCTTCTTGTTCGAATTTGCCTCCTTCCTCATCTAGTAGAACGCTGTCGTAATATTGGTGGCTTTGCGGCTACACCCACTGGCTTGCGCTGTTTTGCAACAACTGACGCTGTCTTGCAACACACACCGGATGCCCTTCGGCAGATTCAGCAGATTCCTCTCTGCGCACTTCTCTGTACTGTGTGTACGATTGGTATCAAATTAAGCTGGTTCTTTTAGGTATCACCGGGCCTCGAAAAAAAAAAAGAAAAAAAATATGGTTTACTTGGGTAAGAATGGAAAATCTTGAGTGACCTGCTATTGAGCTCCGACACCTGCTGTACACCTTTGGATGGAATTGGAATGCTGACTGAACCCCAAGGCCTCCTCACCTCACCTTCATCAGTACCTGACATTGATAATGCTGTTGTGAGCACAAATCTCCACAAGCACACTCTAAAATCTAGTGGAACCTCGTCCTAGAAGAATGGCGGTTATTAAAGCAACAAATGGGGTTTAAAATGTAGAATTAAATATTTAGGAAGCACATATGAATCTTATGGTCAAATGTCCACAAACATTTGTTCATATAGTGTATATAAACCTAATATTGTACCTAATACCATGGTAGGTCTGATTACTCTGTTCTGGTTGGGAAAGTAGTCCCGGTCAGTTTAATCACCGTTCAATGTTAATGCACTGCCTTATTAACCAACTGTTGCTATAGTAACAGTCACAGTTTCATACGGACTGAGATTGTGTCTGCCTCTTTCGCGCTCTCTTGATTCTGGCAACTGACTATAGTATAAGCAGGATACTCCACGACTCGGTGTGTGTTAGACGTCATGCATTGGAATCATGCAACACATGAAACATGGATTATCTCTTTACTCAACCACTTCCTTCAGAAACCTTTCACTTTGATGCAGGTTGCATATTTGTGAAACGACTATCTCTACAAAGGAACTGTCAAATCCTTCTTACGTTTAAAGGCAGATTATAATCCAACATGCGTCTCATATACACATGTACAGCTCAATTCATTAGTCATCAGTAGACACTATTATGTAAAAAAGAAACAGAAGCATTATAAGATGCACCCGTCATTTTTCTTTTACCCCATGCAGCTTCTGTACCTTCTCTTTCGTTCACTAGCTACAGAATAGTTCCGAACATGGCATTTAATTACGACCCTGAGGGCCAGCCTGGATAATTTGACAGACTAAACAGCTGTATAAGTGACAGTCTTAGCTGGTCTATTTAGCACTTCATTGCTGCATTCGAAATCCCTTCACCCACCCATTATCCTTACATTACACACTACTGCTTTTTAGTCCAGATGTGCTAAATTAATCAGCAGTGTCGAAACACAGCGCTCGCTCGCGAAAGTTTCTACCAGGTCAACGTTATAAACCTGCGTAATCTGGGTTTGATTCGGTAAAAAAAAAAAAAATCTCCCGGGAGATGTTCTGGCCGAGAGTGCAGAGAGGTGAAACACGCAAATCTTTGCCGAGGGAACCTGCAATTACTTTATAGCTCTTAAGATTCCTGAGCCCTTAGTAAGTGTTTACTGGTGCAGGGCACAATCAGGCTGCAAATTACAACTACTGGCACAAGCATCCAACGCTATGCAGTCACGCACAGGGCAGGGGAGAGTCTCTGCCCTCGGCTCTGAACTCAGATGGGCACAATATACACACACATACATATACACATACACACTGATTGGGCATAACTTTATAAACACGATCAGGCATAACATTATGACCACCTGCCTAATATTGTGGTCCCCCTTTCGCTGCTGAAACTGTCGTGCATCAACAGCATGACCTTCTCCAGCAGTTTGAGCTACAGGAGCTCGCCTGTTAGATCGCTCCACACTTGCATCAGTGTGGGCCCACCTTCCTTGAACCACTTTTGATAGATACTAACTACTGCAGACCAAAAACATCCTACAAGAGCTGCAGTTTTGGAGATCCTACAAAAAGTTACTCCTGACCGGTATATATACTGTGTATATATATATATATACTCGGGGTCAGCCCTGATGCTGCACCCCTGTAGGACAAAGAGGTTAAGATCTTTTCTAAAGAGCCCAATAGTGGCAGCTTGGTGATACTGGGGCTTAAACCCTCAACCTTCTGATAAGGCCCCCCCGACATTCTGGTTTGTATTTATATATTTATTAATTGCAAAATAACGTAAAAAAAACGATTGTAAAAAAATGCCACCTGCAAAGTTACATTTCGATCTGTGGCACCGCTTGTGTGAGTTGTTTATTCATATTTTTATCACAGTAATGGTTGATTCACTATGATTCATGAGATTATTTGCAGCAAGCCTCGGTCTTATCGAAAGTGTTCATTAATGCCAGTGAGTCAGCTACGGCTTTGTAAAAGCAATTAGTAATATACTGCTAATATTCTCTTTATCTAACAAGGGACAGAAAGAATACTGAACCTTAATATTCAATTCAATCACTTTAATCCATTAGCAAAACAAGTTCTATCTTAGCAGGACCCTATTTTAGGATACAGCAGCATAATATTTCCCCCTCAGCACTGAGAGACCCAAACCTGTTCCAGCATGGCAATGACCCTGTGCACAAATTCAGCTTCCTGGTATTGAAGACCGGTCTTTTGGTTCATGCAACGCCATGTTTAAGCAATATATAATTAAAGAGCAAGAAGTCAAAATGAACAGGCCTACTATTGTTACAATAGTCCCTTTGTACAATATGTTTAATAGTGTAACTACTTACTCATGGTCTCTTTTTTCTTCTTCTTCTTTTGTATTTATACATTGTGTTGTTTATATATACTATAAATTAGCGGTCCCCAAAACTTTTGCGCCAAGGACCGGTTTAATCTCGGACAATATTTTCATGGACCGGCCTTTAAGGTGTGACGGATGAATACAACAAAATAAAATGATACGACCGGCATAACAACTGGTATTTTCTAAACAAATAATAAACATGAGGGGGAGTGGTGGCTCCAGCGGTTAAGGCACTGGGTTGCCAATCGGAAGGTCTGTGGTTCGAGCCCCGGTATCGCCAGGCTGCCACTCTTGGGCCCTTGAGCAAGGCCCTTAACCCTCTATGCTCCGGGGGTACCTTACGAGGGAAATATCAAGGTCCGTGACGGGTCACGTAATTCGGGAGAAAAATGAATAATAATAAAAAACGTGACTCCACTGTGGTGTTTTTTGTTCATTTTGCTCGCTTGGGGGTTTTAATTTAGCAGTAATGTATTATGTGTTAGCAGCCAGAGCCCCTTTAAGAAGGTAGAGGATGTAGGTAAGACATGTGACTGAGGCGAGCATCAAGAGTGAGTCATAGACAGATGTGGCGGAGAGAATCCGGTCATTTTCCAAAATAAAACACCGTTCAGAATCAGATAATAAATAAAAACGAAAATAACGTAAGTTATGTATTCTTTCTGTGCGGCCCGGTAACAATTGACCCGGAGGTTGGGGACCACTGCATAAACTGTATTATTTTTCAAATTTCTTTTTTTTTTTGCTGCTGTAACAGAGAAATTTCCCCACTGTGGGACGAATAAAGCTATATCTTATTTTATCTTAAAAAATAAAATATATATTGGTGCTTAGAACATGGATAATGAAGAACATTCTGACAAAGGAAACCCAGCTGAGAGTATCAACGGCACCGTTTTTGGATCGTTTCTACATATAAGATCACTGTTTCTGACATATGTCAAATTCCATATCTGTATATCTTTAATGGCGTCCTAAAAAAGGGCGGGAATCAAATTCGATAATGCCGAAGACTTATAAATTCGCAGTCCACATTGCGTACATGAAAGCAAGAAAGAAATGTAAGGAACATCCCAAAGGCAAACTGGAAAAGACTATAGGAAGAAGAATTTGATCAGAAAACCATTGGGAATATGGGAATCGGGAGGGAACGGGGGTGTAAAAGCAGATTGCAGTTGTGCTTGGCGTTTTAACATCACCATCTGTCAGCGCTGCTCCCGAGACATTATTTTTCAACATATCAAACTGCCATTCAGAAGAACCGAGCCTGCACCGTGACACGCCATGTCACTCAACGGGCTCTTTGAAGTCGAAAGGAAAAAGAGACACCTCATCTGAAAAGGTAGAACAACCACTTTCTAAAGAATTACTTCAACAACAACAAAAAAAAGCAAGTGAACGTTCCTCAGATGAAGAAGAAACGCATGTTGTAACATCTAATATCCCAAAACCCCAATTACAAAAAGAATTTGCGATGCTGTGTAAAATCTGGAGAAAAACCTGGAGAAATCTTTGTGTACAAGGGACAAGGGTGAAAATCAATATTGGATGGCCATGATCTTCAAGCCCTCAGGCAGCACTGCGTTTAAAACCAAAATCATTTAGTAAAGGAAATCACTGCATGCGCTCATTAACAGCTCCAGAAAATGCAGGTCAAATCTCTATCATGCAAAGAAGAAGGTATGCGTGAACATGATTCAAAAACTCTGCCATCCTCTCTGGGCCAAAGCTCGTGGAAAAGTAAATGATGGAGTTTCTGGATCATATTCACGCATGCCTTCTGCTTTCTCAGATTGGAGAAGCTCCGCCCATCTTTACTTCTGAGAGACTCTGCCTATTATTAAGTTGTAAAATTAAAAAAAAAGTTTCTCAGACAATTGATTTTTTCAGACTTTTGTTGCCCCGGTCCAATTTTGAGGCGTGTTTCAGCCATCGATTCAAAAGTATTTATTTTTTCCCATTGAATTGGTACCTCGGTTTAAACATGTAACATGTGTTTTGTGTTCTATTGTAAATAAAATATGGGTTTCTGAGATTTGCTAAATCATTGCATTCTGTTTTTAGTTACGTTTTACACATTGTGCCAACTTTTCAGGGAAATTTGGGTTGTATTCAGTCTTATAAGTTAAGAGGTAATTGCTTTAGGATCTAATAAGACAGGAAGGAAGTGGAACATTTGTTTTCGTAAAAAGAGTGAAATAAAAGCAGATAAGGACCCTACAAGAAAAAAACACAAATCCAAATAAACAAACAAGCAACATGAAGTCCAGCGTGACTGCGGGAAAGAAGCGAGCCTATGCTTTGCTGGATGTACAGATGGGACTGAAAGCTCTGAAGCAACAAAGAATCTCTTCTTAGTTTCACCATTTGCGAGCTCTGCCTCTTGAACGCTATCTTCAGGGAAAAAGCGCAAATTCATTCATCTGACACAAAAGAAAGAACTCGGGTATGGAAGAGTGTGTGTATACGGGGGTGTGTTTGCTGTAAGTCGGCGCTTGTTTGACACCGTGTCACTCGCATCCATCAACATTCTTCGACTTAAAGGTGTAGTCGCTTCAGAATTGTAAACTTTAAACAAACACGGCCTCGCCCCTTCTGCGTTCCCTCAAGGGAAAAAAAAACCCACACCTCTAAACAGACAGTTTCTGGACTGCGACTGAGGCTCGGGTCAGTAAACATCTCAGTGTCCGGATGGGTTTAGACGTTGGTGGTCCACATCATTCGCGGTCTGTTCGATTACACGCTCTGGGGAAGCACAGAGATCAAGCTTTCTGTTTGAGTAGATGTTTTATGGAAGCCGCCTGGAGAACGTTTGGAAAACTACAAACAAATATTACATGTGTTCCAAAATCGGTGACCGCACCTTTAATCATTTAACTGCCACGAGAACGCCTAATGTCACTCGGCAGGTTTGTAGTATTGCATCTAGTACAGACAGGAAGTCGTACGCCTAAGGCGAAGCTTCCATTTGCTGCAAAAGACATAAGCACAATATATATATAGAGAAAAAAAACCGTGTGGACACCTGGTCATAAGATTGGAATGTGCTTTCTAAATACCCCATTCCACATTTACTGCCCATTCGCTCTATAATAGCCTTCACTTCTCGGAGATGATGTTTCACTACGTTTTGAAGTGTAATTGTAAAGAGCTCATTCAGCCACAATTGTGATAGTAAAGTCAGGTACTGTTGTAGAATGTAAAGGGTTCAATAGGGTTGAGGTCAAAGATCTAAAGCAGGTGACTCAAGATCTTCCACTCCAATCCGGGTAAAGCATATCTTCATGGAGCTGAATTTGTGTACAGGGAACAGGTTTGGGTCTTGGAAAAGAGAAAGTTTAATGATACCACATCCAAAGACATCCTATACAAGTGTGTGCCTCCAATTTTGTGAAAACAGTTTGGGGAAAGAACCACATATGACTGGATAAGGCAGGTGTCCATACACTTTTCTCGTATGGTGTATGTAGTATTCACCCACTCAGTTTCTGTTTTATACAATTACCAAAAAAAAAAAAAAAAAAAGAAAAATTCCTACACTCAAGGAATTAAAAGTACTCTTGTTTGGTTTGTTGGCTTTTCTTTACCGCTGCTGACCGCGCCCTTTTCTCTACACGCAGTACAGTGACCTATGAACTGTGTTACACAAATCACTTGTCATCCGGATATTTCTACCCCCCGACATCTTGCAGACGCTCCCAGTGCGCAAACACTGCTCACAACACATGCACAAAATGATGAGAAGTTTCTGATTGCTTCTGCTCACTTTAGTCCTATAAGTTCATGTCAGAACCTTTCCCAAATCTTAATGAGAAATTAATTATAAATCAGCAAACGAATTAAAATTCATGCACAAAAGTGAAAAACAAGCAGGAACCTTTGTTTTTCGGATAAAAAAAAAAATGTTTTTTTTTTTACATGGTTGTATATTAATTGAATTAGAAATAAGCAATAAATATGCAAACAAATTATATTGTATAAAGTATCTATAAAAATGCCTCTCGATGCACTTTGTATAAGGAAAAACCCCACTAAAACTGTAGGATATTGCATAGCAAGTAGATACAGTGCCTGTCAAAAGTTTGGAAAACACCCTGTCTTATAGTGTTTGAGACGCATACATGTTCCTTTTGTTTATATGCAACAAACTCGGTCATTTAAGGGCATGAAGATTTACTTTGATTAAGAACACATAAAAATGTACAGATCTTACAGCTTATTTTCATTGAAAGAAAATCCTCCTTAGCATGAATAACAGCTTAACACACTCCAGGCATCTAGACAGTAAGTTATATTCGGTTTGGTTTTAATTTTCCGCTGTCCAGATGGAATCACGTGGTGTTGAAGAATGGAAAGATAGCCATGTTGGTTCGGTATTTAAAAACAACCCCAAACCAATAAACATCCATCTCCATGTTTGACTGTGGGTGTGAGTTAGTCTGCAAACTTCTCCCCTGTCTGCCGTCTTATATGAGTTATTCTATTACTGCCAGAAATGTCAAATCTGGACTGTCCACAAAACTTTCGTCCACTCGCTCACTGTCCAATTCTTCTGTTTTTCAGTTTGTTGCATACAGGAACTGCAAGTATGTAACAAAAACACTACACAATAAAATACATTTCAAAATAACAATAAAGAGTAATGGTAATGAAATTGAAAAACAATTAAAAAAGAAGAAGCTTTACATATATTGTATATTAGAAAATTTTTTTAATCTGAAAGCACACCTAAAAGTAAAAAACATGAAAAAGAAAACCCTTCTTGCCTTTTTTTTTTTTTATTAGAGTACTTTATTAATTTCAAAGGGAAATTGTTTTTGCATATCCCAGCTTGGCAGGAAGTAAGGGGGTCAGAGCAAAGGGTGTTCCTAACACCCCCCCCCCCCCCCCCCCGTGGAATTGCTCTCCTTAGACCATAAGACAAGGAACGACCTTTTTACCAGATAACGTTCGAAACCCAGTCAATTAAGTGGAACAAATTTGCAAGAAGCTGAAATCCCATCTGCCAGACAGGAGTTCATAGAAACCAGCACTATCTATATATCCTGTATATATTAGGCATTAAAATGAGAGCATTAATAAACCAGAGAGAACATGATTATTAATATGACACGTTGCCAGATCAAGAAGTAAAAAAAAGGACTCGTTCCTTAAGCCTTCATTCTTAATCCCTTCACCGCTTTAATGGACATGCCAATATTCTGATTCCAGTTTAAAACACTTCCCCGGCTGCCTGAATGATAGCCAGCGACACTGATTAGGAGCTCTGACCCTACGGGCTTAAAATAATTTTATCTTTTGCTCTGCCATTTTTGTTTAGAAAGCGATTTCCCTGCCTTATTTGGTACATTATACCATAATTAAAATCCAAACTTCCACATGCTAAATAATAATCCATGGCCTAAAAAGGCTTACAAACCGGGATCACGTTTACTGTAGTCTTTTGGTTATCGGTACAACGTTCATAATCGGCCAAATATCGAGGAAAAAAAAGCGCCTTCAGAATGAACCAGAATGAGGAGGAAAAAAATGATGCAGGAATAAACGACACGGACATAAATAGCCAAGAGATGCTCGGGGACAAATGAGCGTCAAGTTGAGAGGCTAAGGCCGAGCCCTGAAGCACCATTTCATCTGACTTCCATATGCAGAATTTAAATGAGTTAAAAACCTAAATAAAAGGGGGAAAAAACGGGAAAGAAATAATGAGATCAATCCTAATGAGATGGCAGTGCCCTAGTCTCTTATTAGTGTTAAAGGAGAAAGGGGAGGATAAGAGCTATGTGGCTTCCCCAAGGCTGGACATTAGTTATGGGATTGGGAGAAGCCACACACACAGTTTTTTTTTACTTAAGACTATTTAGAAGAAAGTACAAATATAAGAACAATGATGTATAAAGGCCAGACTTTGTTTGTTTCAACTGGGCCCCTGAGCAAGGCCCTTAACCCTCAACTACTCACTTGCATAAATTGGAAGCATCTGATTAGCTCTGGAAAAGGACGTCTGCCAAATAACAAATATAAATGCAGAGTTTCAGTGAAAGAGCCTCTCCTTGAACTGCCACCTTAACGTGGTGGAGGGGTTTGAGTACTCGAATGACCCTAGGAGCTATGTTGTCCGGGGCTATATGCCCCTGGTAGGGTCTCCCAAGGCAAACAGGTCCTGGGCGACGGGTCAGACTAAGAGCGGTTCAAAACCCCTTATGAGAGATACTACATCAGGGACCGTGACGTCGCCCGGTATGGCGCAGCCGGGGCCCCACCCTGGAGCCAGGCCCGGGGTTGGGGCTCGTATGCGAGCGCCTGGTGGCCGGGCCTTCCCCCACAGGGTCCGGCCGGGCTCAGCCCGAAGGAGCGACGTGGGGCCGCCTTCCAGTGGGCTCACCACCTGCAGGAGGGACCGTAAGGGGCCGGTGCTAAGAGGATCGGGCAGCAGTCGAAGGTGGAGGCCTCGACAACCCGATCCCTGGACACGGAAGCTAGCTCTAGGGACGTGGAATGTCACCTCGCTGGCGGGGAAGGAGCCTGAGATTGTGCGTGAGGTTGAGAGGTTCCGACTAGAGATAGTCGGGATCACCTCTACGCACGGCCTGGGCTCTGGAACCACACTCCTCGAGAGAGGATGGACTCTTTACAACTCTGGAGCTGCCCATGGTGAAAGGCGTCGGGCTGGTGTGGGTTTGCTTATAGCCCCCCAGCTCAGCCGCCATGTGTTGGAGTTTACCCCGGTGAACGAGAGGGTCGTTTCCCTGCGCCTACGGGTCGGGGATAGGTCTCTCACTGTCGTGTGTGCCTACGGGCCAAACGGCAGTATAGAGTACCCGGCCTTCTTGGGGTCTCTGGGAGGGGTGCTGGACAGTGCTCCGACTGGGGACTCCGTCGTTCTACTAGGAGACTTCAATGCACACGTGGGCAGCGACAGTGACACCTGGAGGGGCGTGATTGGGAGGAACGGCCCCCCTGATCTGAACCCGAGCGGTGTTCAGTTATTGGACTTCTGTGCTAGTTACAGTTTGTCCATAACGAACACCATGTTCAAGCATAAGGGTGTCCATCAGTACACGTGGCACCAGGACACCCTAGGCCGCAGGTCGATGATCGACTTTGTGGTCGTTTCATCTGACCTGCGGCCGTATGTCTTGGACACTCGGGTAAAGAGAGGGGCGGAGCTGTCAACTGATCACCACCTGGTGGTGAGTTGGATCCGATGGCGGGGGAGGAAGCTGGACAGACTCGGCAGACCCAAGCGTACTGTGAGGGTCTGCTGGGAACGTTTGGCCGAGCCTCCTGTCAGAGAGATCTTCAACTCCCACCTCCGGCAGAGCTTTGACCAGATCCCGAGGGAGGCCGGAGATATTGAGTCCGAGTGGACCATGTTCTCCACCTCCATTGTCGAAGCGGCCGCTCGGAGCTGTGGCAGTAAGGTCTCCGGTGCCTGTCGAGGCGGCAATCCCCGAACCCGGTGGTGGAAACCGGAAGTAAGGGATGCCGTCAAGCTGAAGAAGGAGTCCTACCTGGCCTGGTTGGCTTGTGGGACTCCTGAGGCAGCTGACGGGTACCGGCAGGCCAAGCGAACTGCAGCCCGGGTGGTTATCGAGGCAAAAACTCGGGCCTGGGAGGAGCTCGGTGAGGCCATGGAGAAGGACTATCGGCTGGCCTCGAAGAGATTCTGGCAAACCGTCCGGCGCCTCAGGAGGGGAAAGCAGTGCCCCACCAATGCTGTTTACAGTAGAGGTGGGGAGCTGTTGACCTCAACTGGGGATGTCGTTGGACGGTGGAAGGAATACTTCGAGGATCTCCTCAATCCCGCCGTCACGTCTTCCATTGAGGAAGCAGAGGCTAAGGGCTCAGAGGCGGACTCGTCCATCACCCAAGCTGAAGTCACCGAGGTAGTAAAGAAACTCCTCGGTGGCAGGGCACCGGGGGTGGATGAGATCCGCCCTGAGTACCTCAAGTCTCTGGATGTTGTGGGGCTGTCTTGGCTGACACGCCTCTGCAGCATCGCGTGGCGGTCGGGGACAGTGCCTCTGGAATGGCAGACCGGGGTGGTGGTCCCTCTTTTTAAGAAGGGGGACCGGAGGGTGTGTTCCAACTATAGGGGGATCACACTTCTCAGCCTACCTGGGAAAGTCTATGCCAGGGTACTGGAGAGGAGAATACGGCCGATAGTAGAACCTCGGATTCAGGAGGAACAATGTGGTTTTCGTCCAGGCCGTGGAACACTGGACCAGCTCTATACCCTCTACAGGGTGCTGGAGGGTTCATGGGAGTTTGCCCAACCAGTCCACATGTGCTTTGTGGATTTGGAAAAGGCATTCGACTGTGTCCCTCGCGGCGGCCTGTGGAGGGTGCTCCGGGAGTATGGGGTCGGGGGCCCTTTACTAAGGGCTGTCCGGTCCCTGTATGACCGAAGCAGGAGCTTGGTTCGCATTGCCGGCAGTAAGTCAGACTTGTTCCCGGTGCATGTTGGACTCCGGCAGGGCTGCCCTTTGTCACCGGTTCTGTTCATAATTTTTATGGACAGAATTTCTAGGCGCAGCCAGGGGTCGGAGGGTGTCCGGTTTGGTGACGACACGATTTCGTCTTTGCTCTTTGCAGATGATGTTGTCGTGTTGGCTTCATCAGACCAGGACCTTCAGCATGCACTGGGACGGTTTGCAGCCGAGTGTGAAGCGGCTGGGATGAGAATCAGCACCTCCAAATCCGAGGCCATGGTCCTCAGTCGGAAAAGGGTGGCTTGCCCACTTCAGGTTGGTGGGGAGTTCCTGCCGCAAGTGGAGGAGTTTAAGTATCTTGGGGTTTTGTTCACGAGTGAGGGAAGGGTGGAACGGGAGATTGACAGACGGATCGGTGCAGCTTCTGCAGTAATGCGGTCGATGTACCGGTCTGTCGTGGTGAAGAAGGAGCTGAGCCGCAAGGCGAAACTTTCGATTTACCGGTCAATCTACGTTCCTACTCTCACCTATGGTCATGAGCTCTGGGTCATGACCGAAAGGACAAGATCCCGGATACAGGCGGCCGAAATGTGCTTCCTCCGCAGGGTGGCTGGGCGATCCCTTAGAGATAGGGTGAGAAGCTTAGTCACTCGGGAGGAGCTCGGAGTAGATCCGCTGCTCCTCCACATCGAGAGGGGTCAGCTGAGGTGGCTCGGGCATCTGTTCCGGATGCCTCCTGGACGCCTTCCTGGGAAGGTGTTCCGGGCGCGTCCCACTGGGAGGAGACCCCGGGGAAGACCTAGGACACGCTGGAGAGACTATGTCTCCCGGCTGGCCTGGGAACGCCTTGGTGTCCCCCCGGAAGAGCTGGAAGAAGTGTCTAGGGAGAGGGAAGTCTGGGCATCTTTGCTTAGACTGCTGCCCCCGCGACCCGGCATCGGATAAGCGGGAGAAGATGGATGGATGGATGAGTTTCAGTGAATGCTGTTTCTAATAAAGCGTCCTTACAGATGAATTTCTTTGGCTTGCTGACAATCAGGATCAATATTAAAGAATGATATGAAAACCCCTTTAAAACATAGATCCTATTCTGCCAAATAGCCAATTTAGCTATTGTTTGTTTGGCCATTATTTTGACTGATAATATGTCACTGCGAATGCAGACAACCTGCGATTAGAGATGGGTATGAGAACTGGTATTTTTTTGGGACTGGTATGTAATTGGGTCATTATCGAACTACCGATGCACTTCAGGACAAACGGTACTGTTTTTGCAACATTCATTATAAAATAAGTCTTCAGTTAGTATTAGAAAAATGACCCCCACAACAAACGCTAGGACAGAAAGAGTTTTACCATTGGTAAGGAATGACCCGCAGACACGGTCTCGACACCCAGGTGCAGCCCATTCACCATAGCAATGTGTGATATGACCACCTCTGAAAAAACCGTCAGTGTGTCTTCAAGCTGTCACTAAATTTATACTGAATGATTAATTGCCTCTCACTATGGTGGAGTTAAGCTGGTTCAAGGAATAGTAGGCAATAGATACATTAGCCTAATCGCTAGAGACACTAAATTACCTAATGTTGTGCTTCCATGCACACTGTTCAAATCTCTCTCTCTTTTTGAAGGGTCTTTTTACTTAAAAAATTTACTTTATGACCCTTTTCTGTTTGCTTAAAGGCATTTGTAATCTTCAGTGCTAAAGAGGTCAGCAGCGAGTCGTATCGATAACAGTATCGATCGATTAAAAAAAAACGATATCGGTACTGGTATTGATAAAATGCAAACAATACCCATCCCTACCTGTGATAAATTCAGCCTCGTAAACTGCCATTAGTCTGATTACATGGCAAATAACAGGTTCACAATAACAAGCTCGTTGTAATCCGTAATTGTTTGTGTAGTACAAATTCTACAAGGGCTTGTATGGTGTGAACTTGACATAAGCAGGTTAAAGAAAGTGTATTTGCGCTATTTTTTTTTTGTAAGAAGGCAGTTCTGTAAGATTTGTAACATTTCTCCAGTGTCAGTGCTTTGTAACAATCAGAGGTAAAGCTGTCATTTTTACACTTTTGGCAACACAAAAGTCTTAACAGAACACAACCCCTTTCCCCTCATTGAATGTAACAATAAAGAGATAAAAAGTATGTCATTCTTGTCTAATAATAAAACATTCTATTCGCTGCCAAATGACTCTGATATAATAAGATTAACTTTTTTAGCATTTGGAGGTCACGCTTATTCGGAGCGACAAAATCTTATTCGTACATCTGAGCAGCTACAGGGTCGGGGCCTTGCCCAGGGGCCCAGGAGTGGCAGCTTGGTGTGGCTGGGATTTGACATTCAGATCTAAAGGTGAATGCCTTCACCTCTAAGTTCCCACCTCCCATACAAGATGGAAAAAAGTACTACATGAAGTGCAGTTACATAAAACACAATCAAAAATTGGATAGTAAGAGAAGCTCGGCTTCTCATTGGGTTGCCCTGTTGTGTTTTATTCCGTCGACACCGTTTTTTTATTTTTTTTTTATCGATGTACCGAACAATATTCGAATCCTTTAAGATTATTTTGCACCATGCAGTTTTCCGGTCCTGATCCGCACGGGAAGTGCAGCGTGTTTACCCTGTCTGACCACGATCGCTGCTGCCCTTTGTGAGAGACGCAGGCCCTGTGCTAACAGCTCATGATTCTCCAGTGGAGTGAGAGCGATTAAAGTGGGCAGACCATGGCACAGACCATAAGATGACATCTCGATCCGAGCGGGAGCTCTGAATTATGCTGAACCACCGGAGCATGGAGCAGATTTTGAAGCAGACTTTGGCAAGAAAGACCCGTTAGGTAGTTCTTTCTGAGATCACGCTGTGTGAAATGTGCTTTTGGGAGGAGTTCTGTAGAAGAATGGGCAATAGCAGAGAAAATCCTTTTCATCAAATGTGCACTATATGGACCATAAGATTGGTATGTGCTTTTTGAACATCTCATTCCACATTCCCATTTGCTGTTATAATAACCTCCGCTCTTCTGAGATGATGTTCTACTAGATACTAGCCGATAGAGTCAGGTACAAATGCCTGGGGTGCAGTCAGCGTTCCAATTAATCCCAAAGGTGTTTAATAGATTTGAGTTTAGAGCTCTAGAGCAGGAGATCTTCCTCTTCTAAGGTTCCTATGTATACCTTATCTTCATGGAGCTGGTGACAGGGACACAGGGGCCTTGCCATTTTGGAACAGATTTGGGTCTCCTAGTTCATGTAAAGAAAAAATTTAATGCTACCACATCTGAGGCCATTTTATATTATTGTG
>NC_139579.1:26274736-26364736 GCF_946808225.1 Silurus aristotelis
CGTATGAAGCAGAGAAACAAAAGCGGCGTCGATGTGGAAATTTAGTAATCTTGATTATGATAAACGTATCAGTGCAGTGAGGACGTCTTCCGCAAGCCAATGGAGCGATCACGGAACAGGGCTGGGAGATACGAGAGATTAACGTTGATAAATATATATGCGCTTCAACTCTTTTTCTCTCTAAAACATATAGGATTTGTTTCTTTTTTTCAACTGCACCACTGCACTTCATTTTTGTGCAGATCCGAATGCTTGTCTTGAAGCTGACCATCCTGTTACATGTTTTTTTTTCGAGTTGCATCATCATAATACGCTCTTCTGCAATGTTTGGTAATAGCTGTCAGTTATCCCACAAACCACAGCTTTATTTGCCACATCCCTTTAAAGCCAATGAAGCAATGCATACGAACGCATCCACACCCACACTGAACTATTCTCACATCTCTGTGCTCCAGGTGCTCGGTACACCGTGGATGTGGGCTTGAATTCTGCCGCATCACCCTCAGAATGCACTGATACCAATCTGTCTTTTACAAGTCAGGAAACGTATTTCTAACTAAGCTAAACACATTATGATAAACATATGAGGTTGGAACAACCATATTGTTGAGAGTATAAAAAAAAAAAAAAATAATAATAATTATATATATATATATATATATATATATATATATATATATATATATATATATATATATATATATATATATATATATAAAAATTAAAAGGATTTAAGTGTGGCTTGAATGATGCTAAAGAACCGACAGTCGTACACTGCTCAGGCATAACATTCTAACATTATGAGTGGAATAAATTAGGCAGCAAACATTTTGCCCTCAAAGTTGATGTGTTTGACAAATTATGACGTATAGATGACTGGGTCGGAGCATCTCTAATACTGCAGCTCTTGTGGGATGTTCCTGGTCTGCAGTGGTCAGTATCTATTAAAAGTGCTCCAAGGAAGGAACAGTGGTGAACCGGCGACAGGGTGATTGGAGGCCAAGCCTCAATGATGCACGTGAGAAACGAAGGCTGACCCGTGTGATCCGATCCAACAGACGAGCTCCTGTAGTTAAAACTGCTGAAGAAGTTCATGCTGTTGATGCTCGACAGGTCGGGACTGTTTTAGCAGCAAAAGGAGACCAACACAATATTAGGCAGGTGGTCATAATGTTATGCCTGATCGGTGTGATTTTTGATTATCGAATTTTGAGTTTCAATATTGGAAACTTTCAAAATCCCCAAAATTATTACATTTTATGTCCATTTCGATCAAAAGAGGGCTGTTTTTAATTCGAAAATGGCCACTGTTTCACACAACGTGTCTAGCTAGGTTAAATACACAGTGTATAAATATATATTACTGTGCGATTATGAAAGGGGGCGGGGCTTATTGAAGTGTCATGTTACATGTAATGTTTTTTCCCTAATCAGCACAGCTATTTGAAGTCACAATGTTCTGCTCACTTCGGACAAACTATTAAACCCCTCTGCCTATCATCTCCCCCCCCCCCCCCCCCCCCCCCCGGGTTACAATTACAATTAATTAATTAAATCCATTACCCAGCTGTTCTTGCGTCCAGCGTAAATCTCCATGCTGCGGCCATAGTTGGGGTCCTCGAGCAGGCTGTCGTACTCGAAGAGCAGACGTGAGCTGTCTTTCAGCCTCTGGCACTGATACTGGTGGTACTGCTGCAGGAGCTCCTTCACCAGCTGCAGCAGGCACTCGGGGTCGTCGGCATCCCAGGCCACCAGGTGCTGCGCAGAGACACAGAGTTAGCTTTCAGGAAACCTCAGCGCAGCCTCAATCGTAGCAAAACTTAATTGTTAAAACAAAAAACCACTATCACACAGGCGATTCAAGAACGAGATAAGAGTGCAGCTGCATGTCAGAGACACTTGGCAAAGCAAGATACCAAACTCCTGTACTTCAAACGTTCACTGAAATTCACACTTTGATAACAAAGTAGGGTTTGAATACTTTAAAGTGCACCAGAGACCAAAAAGATGGCATAAGGGATATGTTTATGCCCAAGCCTGAATAATCTGGATGTGTACTAAGTGCAGTGATTCCTGCTCATTCCAGGACACAACACACACATACTAAATATCCTTTTAACATACTTACTATGTGAATGTATACACCTATCAAAAAGTAATGATTTGAAATGTGACTATGCAAATTCATCCACAAGAAGACAGATTCCCTGTTGAATCTGGTTCCTGGACAGAGTTTCTTCTTTATGACTTCTCAGGGAGTTTTTTCCTTTGCCATTCTCATTACAAATGAAACCTACATCTGGATTTCTGTTGAGTTGCATTGTAGCCACGTCTAGTGCTAATGGCTCTAAAATGTAAATAGCCTAAAAGAAATCCATCTCGTCTTGGATTTGGACATTTGATTTAGATCACAGTTAGTCATAATAGAATTCAAAATCAGCAAGTACTTGTGATTTACTTGATAACAGTGGTGGATGAAGTATGCCAACCATGGATTTGAGTTAAAGTAGAGATAAAATATTACTCCAGTGAAAGTAAAAGTAAGTAAAAGTACAAAAGTGTTTTGCCTTCAAATGTAATTAAGTATCCAAAGTACTAGGATTTATTATAGCTATAATGTTTCTATTATCATTTTTCCCCACAAGACTCTTTACTTCATCAACTCAGTTTATGTGTAAAGGCTCTGATGTGACTCTCAGAACACCAATCTATTAATAGAATGATTCTAATGAGTCAAACACTGATTGATATCTATTACAATTATTATAAACCCAAAACCTTTTTTCCTACTACTTCAAAAAAAATAAAACCACGCAAATAAGGTCACGGGTTTTGTGGCGAGTTCGACTCAGGGGTTTCTTCCATCATTTATTCCTCTCTACATGTTCTGCTTGCTGTTGAACTGAAGCTGAACTGTATGTTCATGCTAAGTAGATCCACCAAACGGCAATCAAAACAAGTTCAAGAACAGACCGCACGCTCAACCCTGATCCACCCTGGCGGGTTAAACGGTTAAGTTTTTATCCACTCGTAAATAAAATAAAAAAGGTACGACTGATTTCGCAAAATGTAGTTGAGTAAAAAGTAAAGTAAAAGTCTATCCAAACGGAAATACTTGAGTAAAGTACAGATACATGAAAAAGCCAAATTTAGCACAGTGATAAATTACATTTACTGTCCAACACTGCTTGATACCTAGTTGTGGTTAAAGGCAGTTATTTACAGTAGAAATTATATTGTAGCTCTACCAAAACACATCCTGGGTGATGGACTACTTTTGAGGGGGTTTCAAACAAGTCACATCAAGCTCACTTCCTGATCTAGTGACCCATAATTACACTCATCCACCAGGGAAAACGGCCGTCTCACAGGATATCCTGAAGTTTCTTTCATCCGTAACACTTGGTGTCATGCTCTATTCACAAGCTGTGTGGAATCCAGACATACTCCTGCCAAAGCATTTTAACAATGTGTATCCAAAGGATAAGAAAGAAATAGGCTAGTTAAATTACTGGCAAAAAAGGCAAAAAAAGACTATTCACTCAAGGGGAAGATAAGCACAACCTTGTTTCCATGCCAATTCCTCCACAATGGTCTGGAATGTAATAGCTCACCATAAATTAAGAACAAAATGTAAAAAATAATAATAATAACAAACCTAGGATTGTTATTGCACACCCTGCATTCTGCTTGGCGACGTGTACATGTGTGTATGTGTGTGTGTGTGTGTGTGTGTGTGTGTGTGTGTGTGTGTGTGTGTGTCAGCGAGGAGAACTGAGTGGGCGTTTGCCAGAAACTGAGCTTTCAGAAAAGCGGAGTGTGTGAGCGGAGAGATCGTTCTTGCCAGTACCGTCTGCTTGCCTCATTTTGCAGACCTCTCCTCCTACAGGCTGACCTCATTTGCATAAGTGATCCCTGATTTGCATGAGCTTTCCTGACGAGGAAACAGGTATGTAAATGCGTTGTGTGGGGGCAAAAACCTGAACCACCTCATTTCACCCAGGCCACAGTCCTCTTCGCTGGCCAAAAAAAAAAAAAAACGGTGCTTAGAATTTCCAAGGGGTAATTGCTCCCTGATGCACGAATGCTCACAAGACCTTCAAATAAATTGCAGTGACACTAAATCTTACTTACTTAGAAAAAAGGAAAATGATATATATATATAATTTCTTTCTTCCTAAGTTCCTAAGCAAGTAAGATTCAAAGTAAGACAGTTAACGATACCAGATACACACATAAGCATTCTAGGCTAGTTAGTCAACTAATACATTGACTAGCCTCACTGTGGTGAGAAACTAGGTGGCAGGTGGTGGGAAATCCGAAGCGTAGAGGCAGATAATAAAAACAGCAGGCTAAATGTCACTATCCAGTCCCGCATCAATCATCCAGAAGCTCATGTCAGCTTTATTGGAGAAATGTTTCAGATGCAGTTTAAGCCAGAAAATGGTGGTTTAACTCACTGGGTTTGTTTTTTTATTTCAGTCTGGAAAAAGCTCCCAGGTAGACATAACATCCTCCAACTGAGCAAGGCCAGTGCTTCCATCAAGTTTTTTATATATATATATATATATATATATATATATATATATATATATATATATATATATATATATATATATATATATATGTATATATTACATTACACTATATTTCCAAAAGTATTGGGTCACCTGATCGTTCCTGCTATATGTGTTTCTTTTCCAAACTGTTACCACAAAGCTGAAGGCACTTAATTGTCTTTAAATGCACTCAAACAAAATAAAATATTGTGTTTACTTGAACTTGGAAACCCAAAACCTGTTCCAGCATGGCGATGCCCTGTGCACAAAGTGAGCTCCTTGAAGATCTGGTTTTCATGCTTTGGAGAGGAAGATCTTAAGTGGCCTGCTATAAAGCTCTGATCTCATCCCTACTTAACACCTTTAAGATGAATGTTAACGCTGACTGCACCCCCAGGCCTCCTCACCTACATCAGTACCTGCCTTTCATAATACCCTTGTGGCTCATGAACACAAATATCCATAAACAATCCAAAATCTAGTGAAACATCTTCCAAGAAGAGTGGAGGGAATTATAAGAGCAAATCGGGAATAAATGTGGACTGCAGTGTTTGAAAATCACATACCGTACTTATGACCAGGTGACAATACTTTTGGCAATATAGTGTATATAGCTGCAACAACTAATCGTAAAATCGATAATAATCAATAATGAAATTCGTTGTCAACGAATGCCGTTTTCGATTAGTTGGGCTGCTCAAGTTACGGTTTAGCATGACGGCAAGATAACACAACTGCTAGCAAAAATGCAGAGAGTACAGGGTCAACCGGCAGCAGGAAAAAAGTGTCCGTCCTAAGTCATCCAAGGCATAGGAGCATTTTATATTAAACGCAACAAAGAAAACTGTACCTGCAAGTTATGCAAAGCGGAGCTTGTGTGGGATGGAAGTAGCACAATGACGCATGAGCACGCGAACATCAGGGAAGAAGGCAAAACATCAGCACGGTAATCAAAAACTGTATAAAAATGGTGTAGTTTAATGAAGTGCTATTGTGTAAACTGTTTGTTTGTAACTTCGGGACAGTCACTGGATCTGATCTGGCGTGACTCGCGAGCATCAGGTTGCACAATCAGCTCGCTCGTGACATCGTGATGGAGTCCATCAAAACGGTGCGAACAAACACTAAATCTAAAAGCAGCAAATAACAGCAGCAGCAAACGAGTAAATTTTTACTCCCTGTTGTTTCTTAGCGAATGTTAACGCATTTGTACACCAATGCATAGTTTTTCCTTTCTTTTATTTATTTTTTTATAATCAAGCCTGTTAACTGGCTGCGTTTTTCCGTTCCATTCTCTTTTTAGCGTATTGTTTCTTTTAATGTTTGTATATTTAATTTATGCACATATTAAATTATACAAGATTAAATTGAGTATATATTTTAAATGCTTATATCTTCACAAATGAACAAAGTGTCTTTGTATCTTTTAAACAGAAATTGTCAAAACAATGTTATATTTTATATAAGCATTTATTTTATTTTATTTAAGCATGGTTGATAACTTGCCATCTTGCAAAATACAATACAAATGTGGATTTACACAAATTGCTTCACCTTGCATATTCAAATGCTGAGTTTCTTTTTTTTTAATAGAAAGAAACAACTCAGCATGGGGGGATTTGTTCAAAGGAGAAATCCCCTATGCACTCTTTAACAAACAGCTACTATAAGTTTTCAAATGTCTAAATTCAAGACAGTTATACTAACTATGTGGCTTTTGCATTATTTTAAGTATGCTTTTATACATGAATACCCTGTAGGTTTTATATAGTTATAAAAAGCAAAACATCTAATGAGAAAAAATAAATAAATTTTTTTTTATCTGATTCATTGGGGGAAAAAAAATAAAATAAATATTGATAGACTAATCGATTAACAAAATAATCGTTAGTTGCAGCCGTATATATATATATATATATACTTATAACTTTGGACATATATATATATATATATATATATATATATATATATATATATATATATATATATATATATATATATATATATATCGTTAGTTGCAGCCGTATATATATATATATATATATATATATATATATATATATATATATATATATATATATATATATATATATATATATATACACACAATGGAACCTCGGAGCTCGCGAGGGTTAGTGGTTATACCTTGAATATTTTAGAGTATTGTCCCTTGAGAAGATTTTACAAATATGGTTGCTGAAATGTGAGGGGTGTACTTACTTTTGTGAGATGCTGTAGGTATATAATTTTGGACATTTCTTCTTGGATATATTACAGCACAATTCAATTCTATTCTCTTTACATATCCCCACATACGAGGTGGTATCAAAAAGTTTCGAGTCTTGTTTTGTAACACGCCAGCAGATGGCAGCACAAGGCTGCATGCACAGTCACAGGGTGCACCGACCTTCAGTGAGCCAAAAGACATCATCTCGTGACATGTGGTCAAGCATATATATGACCTCCATATCTGTTACAGTTCAATTGCATTTCAGACTGGAAACTGAAGGCAAAATATCTCGAAACAACATTCATCCAGGAGAACCACACTGCAGACGTACCGGCTGAGGCACTGTCAAAGGTCACGCGTTATTGGGACAGAAAAGAGACTAAAATTTGCATCCTGCATTGCTACTGACAACGGGGCCAATAGCATCTGTCGTTCAATTAATGGAGCACTCTACCACAGCTGGCTGCGACGACAAGAGCTCCGGAAGGTGCAAGAACAGCTCAATCTACCTCAAACTATGCTGATAACGGTAAGTCAACAGACAAATGGATGTACTTTCTTAGTTTAATGTTTCTCCAGAAATATCCTAATTCAGCCTAGCTTTATTCTTATATACTACGGAAAATAACGAAAACTTTAAAAGTCATATTTTACAGAGTTTATCTCTACTTTAACTCAAATACATGGTCTGTGTACTTCGTAAATCCACTGCCAGCAAGCATTATTAAGCTTCAGTGTGACTTATTAAGCACACAATCCAGAGTATGCGGCTGAAATTGACAGATCTAATCGATATGCCTGCGGAAGAATGTTAAAAGAGATGAGCATACAGAGCATAATGGTCAGAAACAGACTGCCAGCTGCTATGCAAAACAACAATAATAATCCAGGAAGACAGGATAGAGAGACATGCGCACACACCCGAATGTTTGCCTTGAAGGCATCATCTTTAGAAGCTTTTTGCAGGTCAAAGGGACCATCCTCTACCTTTTCACTTCACAGCTAATCTGCTGTAAGCCAGTTGCTTCAGGGCTTAAAACCTTCCCTTCGTACAGACATGATAATTTGGGGGAAAGATGGTGCCTGATGATAACGAAGAAAAGAATGCATGAGGCAATTTGTGTGAAGAGATTCCAGTTTTTACAGCCAGACTTTGGGAATTTCCCTTACACAGGTGTTGTTTTGTGAACTTTTATTTGCTGTGCTCTGCCTTTAATAGCAAAATGACCCTCATATCATGACCCTCATATCTAACTGCTGTATGACCCGGGAAACATGATGATGTTATCCATTCTAACGAAATCGTCCAGATTCCACGTGGGAGGAGCGGTCATGAGAAAGTTCACGTGTCGGTGTGAGAGTTTTTTTTTTTCCTCTGGACATTGTCTTATCAGGAGAGACATATGAGTTTATTGATGAGGCTTGCAATCCAGTTGGCTCCTTTTTGAAGAGGAAATTGTACATGTACTCTACTGTAAACTCAACAGAAATTGTGAATTGTTCATGTTTTATTTACTACTTTAAATGAATAATACAATAATGTAGTTTTTCAAACATTTTTATGTAATTTATTAGTACAAACTCTTATGAAAATGTTACTCCGAACTTTCGGGCCACTCACGGCTTTTTACCAACTATCAGATTTTTCGCGAGTTGCTCTTAGTCCGGTTCCGAATGAAACGTTGCAACCCATCGAGGTCCCGAAGGTCAAGGTCGCGAGTATCGAGGTTCCCCTGTATACGCACGTTGGCACTGTTCATATTTGCATTGTATTACTACAAAGTTGGAGACTTCTGGTTCAGTTAAACTACAACAGTTACTACAATGTTGGAGACATACAATTGTATTGTACAGTCTTTGGATATGGTAGCATCAGATTTTCCATTCACCTGAACTAGGAGACCCAAACCTTAGTGAACCTTAGAGATTCCAGCCTTAGTGAAAGAGGAGTCAGTGTTGCTCCATTTAATGTGGATGAGCTTTCTAATAAGCAGTCAGGTGGTTCAAATCTTTTGTGTACTTGTCAGGACGTGTTGAATTTTACATCAAGCATTTAAATAATCATTTTAACTCTGTGCACAAGAAGATTATATAAGTGAAGTTCCCTGTTTCTAGCCCACCACCACCACCACCAGCACATATAAATAATAAAGTAAATGTTTAGTTTCATTCTTGCACATTGTCTGAACAATGATTTGTTATTACGAGTATATATTTTGAAGCTTGGTCCTTTTTCTTTAGGTTTGACAAGAAGGTCTATATTCTATATTATACTATATTATATTATAGATAGTGTATCCAAACTGGTAGTATATTGCATATAAAGAAGTATCGTTCCTTAAGAGAGAGAGAGAGAGAGAGAGAGAGAGAGAGAGAGAGAGAGAGAGAGAGAGAGAGAAAGAGAAAGAGAAAGAGAAAGAGAAAGAGAAAGAGAGAGAGAGAGAGAGAGAGAGAACAAAATGTTAGAAAACAATAACAAAAATGTTATTAAGCCTTTCACTTTGAAGTAAAAAAATTTTCTATAATTATATCACATTACAATATACAGTGTCAAATAGTACATTCTATTATTAATAACAAACTTTACAGAGTACAAGTTCCTTTTCGAAAACCCAATAGAACGTACACCTCATTACTCTGGGAATTAAAAAAAAAAAGAACGGACCCAATCGACCTCTACAGGATTCTTCACATGCATATTGTTCATGTTTATGCTGCACGCTGAACATTTTATACATGCACACACTTGTAGTTCCTGCATTTGCACCATCATAACTTTGTGTTCTTTTGTTTTTTTCCCCCAAAGTCATTATAATTAATGTGCTTATGCTACGTACATGGAGGAGTCACAGAGTAAGAATTTCATTGTATGGTGTAACAGATGGTTTCTTGTGCAGTACTTATGACAGTAAACACTTGAATCTTGAATTTCCGCTCTTATGAAAACTTTCCGATGACAGAAAAATCCCTGCCTGAAAGCAACTACTAAAACCAAGCATATGTTAAATAAATTGGCCTGTTTTACCGAACTAACCAACATTATAGACACTAAAGTTTTAGAACATGCACATTAATATAAACCGGCTTTACAACCAGGACGACTGTTGGACTTGTAGACTTGCATTCAAAATGTTTATTAGGGGTGTAACTGTACACAAAATTCACGGTTCGGTTCAATTTCGGTACGGTTTGGGGAAGAAATGCAAAACATTATATTGCTGCTCATTTTTATTAGTGCAGTTTATTATAAGAAATGTCAATAACATACCTGCTTGGTTATTTAACCCCTAATAAACAGCGTGTAGACGTCTTTATTATATCGATTAATTCATTGATTACCTTAGCGCAAATTAAATTGATAACATAAAATGTAATTAATGGAAAATTTTATGTAATAGTTGACATTTGTTAGGCCCCATTTGGGTAATACAGATTTGTGTGTTATATTTTCTAAAAATATATTCTACTTATAACAAATGTCTTCACTCAATCGATTTTTCCCCTTTTAAAAGAAATTCTTGGAGCTGGACATAAAATGCGAGAAGTTAAATCTTTAGGAAAAGTGTATTTTTGGTTGCATCCTGTGAACAAAAACGAAACAACAATTTTTTTTTTGTTTGCATAAATCATTTAATATTAGCATTCGAATAAAAAAAAAAAAAAAAAAAGGGCATTATTTTTCTATAGACACGGCACAGCACAGCGAAATCGCTCCCTGCTCTGCTCTGAATTCCTCTGCTCTGTATGCCTAAGTCAGAGGTCAAAGCCATTAGAGAGCTGCTTTATTGAAACTGCACATTGTTGGCGCTGTAGAAACACAATAGTCCACTGAAGCAGCAGTGCTGAAAATAACTTGACAGACTGGACGGTCTGAGCCTGCTAACCTCTGGCCGTCTGGCCGCACCTCTCTGTACGCGTTCAATATCAGGGAGGAGAAAGGGTCTTATTGTGTCTGACGTGGCTCGGCCCTTTCTCTCCGGCCGTGCGGGAAGCCGAGGTAAGGGCAGGACACGCTCGTGCCACCGATGACCTCATCGCATCGGCCTTGTTAGGGGTTACCAGCAAAGATCGGGATTCCCGCAACAGCGTGGGCAAAGAGCACAAAGATGGCTATTGAGAGCATAGAGGGAAAGAAAGAAAAAGAAAAGAAACAAGTTGGGGGGAAAAAAGAAAAACACTATGTCGGCAGGGATATTTCGCAGACGGCCAAAGAAGGCCTCGAACTCCCACGACTGTTTCGAATGTGACCGTAAGCCACAATGCTGGCGAAAGAGTGCGATCGCTGTGCAGAAGACTGTCTCCCGCTGAGGACAATAAAACAAAGACCTACACAGGTAGAGTGATGCAATATTTACGGTGTGAGTCACTCCAAAAGTCCTGTCTGCCTGGAAACATGCTCGGATTGGGAGGAGGACAAAGCAATCTTTCACCACACCAATAAGTTTATGTACACACACACACACACACACACACACACACCTTTCTCAGATTTACCCTCCCAGTAAGCTGCCATACATGTTGATGCATGATATTAAAAGATCCCAGGATCTGTTTTATTAAAGGCAGCTTCTGTTGTGTAAATTGAACACCGGAATGGCAGAGTAATACTGGTAATATTTTACTAGTTTCTTCTCAGTTCTTCGGATTAAGCAGTAAACTCCAAATATCAGTATCCAGTTTTATCCTGACATAGATCTTTTTTTTGGGGGGTTATTTTTAGTACCATGCCACTATTCACTGGGGGGAAAAAACAGAAGCAGATATTCCAGCACTGTCAGCATGGTGTGTAATTTCTAGCTCTGACTGTTTAAATTCCACTTACGCACTTGTGTTTCTCAAAATATCAACTTCCTGATGTCTGAATTCAAACCACCACTTTAACCCTGACCAGGCAGCTACTAAGGATGAATGAAAGGAAGAAAGGGAAAAAAAAAAACAAAAAAAAAAACATACAGGTAGTCTTAGACATACAATGGAGATGTGTATCGATGACCCCATTTTAACTTAAAAGCACCGCAAGTCGAGACATGTCCTAGCCGCCTCAGGAGTTTTAAAGAACGGTAAACAGTATGGGGTAGCATACAGCATTGTTAATAATTTATCAAATACCAGTACATAATTTAGCAAAACAGAGCAATTTACATAATTTTACTGTAAAATATACACTATATTTCCAAAAGTAATGAACCTTTCCTGCTATATGTCTTTCCACAAAGCTGGAGGCACTCAATTGAACAGATGGCGCTATGATAAAATTTTGCATTCGCCTAAACTTGGAAACCCAAAACCTGTTCCAGCATGGCGATGCCCCTGTGCACAATGTGAGCTCCTTAAAGATCTGGTTCACATGCTTTGGAGAGGAAGGTATTGAGCAGCCTGCTATAAAGCTCTGATCTCATCCCTAACGCTGTTGTGGCTGATGAACAAAAAATATCCATAAACACTTCAAAATCTAGTGGAACATCTTCCCAGAAGTGTGGAGGGAATAATAAGGGGAATTTGAGACTAAATGTGGAAGGCGATGCTCAAAAAAAAATCGCATACCGTCCTTATGACCAGGTGACCCAATACTTTTGGAAATATAGTGTATAATATATATGCATGTGGCGGTCCGTGAGCGGAGGGCGGAGCCGCAGGAAACGAGCAGTAAGAAGCACACCTGGAGCTGATGTGACTAATCGGTGCGTTCCGTTTCAGGGTCCTGTGATGCCGATAAGGTACACCCCAGCAGCATCCCACCGCGTCAGACCGCATATCCCGCTGCTACTTTCGCCTGCCTCACGAAAACTTGTCATAGTAAGATCAATAAATTGGAAGTGGAACCATTGTTACTCGGGGACTAACTGTATTTTGGTTTTTCCTATAGGGTTCAAATCTTTCTAACCTCCTATTCACATGTATGTGGAACACACCATCCTCTTAATTATCTCAAATAATTTATTCATAACCCTGTTCATCCATATATATATATACAGTGAGGAAAATAAGTATTTGAACACCCTGCTATTTAGCAAGTTCTCCCACTTAGAAATCAAGGAGGGGTCTGAAATTGTCATCGTAGGTGCATGTCCACTGTGAGAGACATAATCTAAAAAAAAAAATCCAGAAATCACAATGTATGATTTTTTAACTATTTATTTGTATGATACAGCTGCAAATAAGTATTTGAACACCTGAGTTAGTCAATGTTAATATTTGATACAGTAGCCTTTGTTTGCAATTACAGAGGTCAAACGTTTCCTGTAGATTTTCACCAGGTTTGCACACACTGCAGGAGGGATTTTGGCCCACTCCTCCACACAGATCTTCTCTAGATCAGTCAGGTTTCCGGCCTGTCGCTTTGAAACACGGAGTTTGAGCTCCCTCCAAAGATTCTCTATTGGGTTTAGGTCTGGAGACTGGCTAGGCCACGCCAGAACCTTGATATGCTTCTTACAGAGCCACTCCTTAGTTATCCTGGCTGTGTGCTTCGGGTCATTGTCATGTTGGAAGACCCACCCTCGACCCATCTTCAATGCTCTAACTGAGGGAAGGAGGTTGTTCCCCAAAATCTTGCAATACATGGCCCTGGTCATCCTCTCCTTAATACAGTGCAGTCGCCCTGTCCCATGTGCAGAAAAACACCGCCAAAGCATGATGCTACCACCCCCATGCTTTACAGTAGGAATGGTGTTCTTGGGATGGTACTCATCATTCTTCTTCCTCCAAACACGTTTAGTGGAATTATGACCCAAAGTTCCATTTTGGTCTCATCTGACCACATGACTTTCTCCCATGACTCCTCTGGATCATCCAAATGGTCATTGGTAAACTTAAAACGTGCCTGGACATGTGCTGGTTTAAGCAGGGGAACCTTCCGTGCCCTGCATGATTTCAAACCATGACGTCTTAGTGTATTACCAACAGTAACCTTGGAAACGGTGGTCCCAGCTCTTTTCAGGTAATTGACCAGCTCCCCCCGTGTAGTTCTGGGCTGATTTCTCACCTTCCTTAGGATCATTGAGACCCCCACGAGGTGAGATCTTGCATGGAGCCCCAGTCCGAGGGAGACTGACAGTCATGTTTAGCTTCTTCCATTTTCTAATGATTGCTCCAACAGTGGACCTTTTTTCACCAAGCTGCTTGGCAATTTCCCCGTAGCCCTTTCCAGCCTTGTGGAGGTGTACAATTTTGTCTCTAGTGTCTTTGGACAGCTCTTTGGTCTTGGCCATGTTAGTAGTTGGATTCTTACTGATTGTATGGGGTGGACAGGTGTCTTTATGCAGCTAACGACCTCAAACAGGTGCATCTAATTTAGGATAATAAATGTAGTGGAGGTGGACATTTTAAAGGCGGACTAACAGGTCTTTGAGGGTCAGAATTCTAGCTGATAGACAGGTGTTCAAATACTTATTTGCAGCTGTATCATACAAATAAATAGTTTAAAAATCATATATTGTGATTTCTGGATTTTTTTTTTTTAGATTATGTCTCTCACAGTGGACATGCACCTACGATGACAATTTCAGACCCCTCCATGATTTCTAAATGGGAGAACTTGCAAAATAGCAGGGTGTTCAAATACTTATTTTCCTCACTGTATATATATATATATATGCGACAATAACCGTTATTTTTCTTTCTATTAAACTAAAACCGTGAAATGTACTCCTTCCCTAGTAACACGTCTGCGGTTAAATCTGTTACAGGCGTGATTGCAGAAGTAAAAGGCTTTCACTTGCAGTCTGCCATGCTGATGAAAGCTGAAATGTACCACAATGGAGCCATGCAACAACTTCCTTTCCTGTTTGCTCCTCAGAGCTTTTGCGACACAATCCCTGTCAAATCACAGAAATGCGCAGCTTCAGAAGATCACGGGTGCTCGGTGCTCCATGGCTGAATGTTGATCTGCCAGTGCTGTGCCAAGGACAGATGTGCCGTGGGCTTCACGCCTCCAGATTCTGCACTACTTGCTACAGTCTGGAGGGAACGCCCAGTTTTTTTCTTTTTTTTCTTCTTCAAACCCTGCGACTTCATTACTCCCACACGGCAGAGAGTTCTAACTG
The DNA here is from genome assembly GCF_946808225.1 of Silurus aristotelis. Classification (NCBI taxonomy): domain Eukaryota; kingdom Metazoa; phylum Chordata; class Actinopteri; order Siluriformes; family Siluridae; genus Silurus; species Silurus aristotelis. Next base: position 26,289,571 of record NC_139579.1, read on the forward strand.
ACATGATATTTTATGAGTCTGGGATAATGGTGGCATCAGTGAGAAATCAGCACAGAAAGTGGATTATAATTCTAATTATATAAGAAATAATGCCTGACAAGGCAGAGGCTGTTTTTTGAAGCAACATCGCACGAATAATGCGCCAGACAATTGCGAGTTACGTTTACTTGAACTTTTACGCCATTGGAAAACACCCTTATCCAGGGCAATGTATTAACTGAGCAGTTGAAGGTTAAGGGCTTCGCTCAAGGGCCCAATGGTGGCAGCTAAACAGCGCCATGACCTTCCGATCTAACCACCGAGCTCCCACTTTCAATTCAATTCAAATTCATTTTTACGAGTGAGCCTGTGGCAACTCCTTCAGCTGGCATGAGGAAGAAACCTTGAGAGAAACCAGACTTAAAATGTATCTGGGGGCACCAAATGTCTAAATCCATCCTCAAGGTTTCTGTGTTGCTCAGGAACTTCATAGATCTTTAGGGTGTTTATGTGGTCTCCTATTGAAAAGAGACATAATTATGAAGTTCACACAATTGTTCTATAAACTACAAATGAATCCTGAGTAATTTTGACATTCTTGACGGACCGTATTGTCCCGAATAGAAGACGATATTCTTCTTCTTTTTTTTTTTTTTTAGGAAGAAGCATTTCAATAAATGATGTCTCATATCCAAGCTCTAGACAATATCAATTATTACCATACACCCGCGAAAATAGATGGCGCTAAATACAGGCAAACCTAATAAACTACCGTCGTTTACAGTGTTAGGACCAAATGATGGCGAGTGAGAATCAGCATGAGTCGGCCAAGTAAATCAGCATGGTGATAAATGTTTATTTATCCGTTACAGTTATCTAACAACTGTCAAGCAGACAAGAAATACGGCATGTCGGAATGTAACGTCAGGAGACTGCGAGTTTAAAAAGACAGTCTTAGAAATGCTAATACTACCGCCAAGAAAAAGCTTATCACGGTCTGAAGAAATAGACCGGGCAAAGGGTGTCGGTACGTCGTCCAAGCTAAGTCAGCTCTGCGATTGGATACTCCAGGTATGGGTGCGGGCATGTTTTTTTCACAATACGTTGGACAGGCTTGGCTAATTAAATCCGGATAAATATTTTAAAAATAAGGCATTTTCTTTATAAAAGACAAGTTGGTCTTCAAAAAGCATTTTTCCAAAAGGTAAACATTGAAAAGGGGGTCGTTTTTACAATCAGGGTCGTCTTATATTCGGGACAATATGGCAATATGGCTGTTTATTAAACTGGAAAAAGCAATGTTTTCCATCCTGAGGACTCTCTCATGGAGGAAAACCTACCGAGTTCAACAAATTCGTGGCACTGGACAATTCTGATGTAATACACATTTCATTTCAACAAACACATATCAGAAAAGTTCACAATTACAATATTTTGACAAAATACAAAAAACAAAACCCCCTTACCCACTAACCAGGCACTTAATTATAATTTTAACATCTGGCAACCAAGGAAAATGAAAGCTCACACATGATTTTCTTTGAGACACGTTTAAGCAAATCGAGCAAAACTTTTTAAACTGCTACAGCACAGGACAAAGTGCTATCCATCCCCTTTCTCATACACTACACTAGTCAGCTGTTCAAGTCATCACAAATGTGTTCAGTAAGATTGAGCTCAGAGCTCAAGATCTACTCCAAAAACCATGTAGAGCGTATCTTCATGAAGCTGGCTTTGTGGGCAATATCATGCTGGACTAGGTTTGGGTCTGCTGGTTCAAGTGCAAAGATAATTTAATATTTAAATACGTGTGGATTTTTACCAAATAAAGAATTATTTGAGAGATTTTTTTATTACCGTTCCCTCCACATTTGAACCCGAATGCTAATTTTAGATGCTTGGTGGAAACCCGAAGGACACGTGTTACATAATCACCGGTAGCTTGATGAGTGTCCAATTCACACTTCGCAATCTATGCGCCTTCTGCCTCTATGAAGATTTGTGCACAGATGCTGCTGGAATTATGCAAAGCGATGTATATTTGCCCTGGTGGTTGGTATTTCTTTCAAAAGGAAATTTTTTTTTTCTTCTAAATGTGTAGAAATATGATCAAAAAGTGCAGCTTTGTAGCCAGGAGATTTACCAGGAGGGTAACATCATTTCATCATAGGTACCGCTTCGATTTTTATCTCTTTACACACACATTCTTATCCAGGGTTGCAAAATTTTCACGGAAACTTTCCATGGGAATTACCATATGAGATATATGGGAATTATGGGAACTACTGGGAAATTGTAAATTGAGAATTTACAAAAAAATTTAAATAAATTAATAATCTTGGAGGATAATCCTTGTTAAAACAACCAGATTCAATGCGGTTTCAGTTGAATTTCTTTCCTGCACATTCATCAATCACATACACACATCACAATTTCTGCAGGGTTATTAAGGTCATACCGCCTACATGCGCTGTGCGTTCCTCCGTAACAGAAAACGGATCATCAATCCTGCACACAAAATAGTGACAAAAATGGACGGATTCACGTCAACTACATAGATATTACATATATTTATGTTGTAAACGTTCTTGAGCTCTGTGCAACAAAATGATTTTTTACGGGATTTCGAGGATTTAGCTACGCTTCCCCCGTACCTGTGGAACTTACATCCTCTTAGTATCTGCAGCAGCAATTCTGTCTCTATTTTCAAGTCTCGTTTGAAAACACATCTATTTCTGTCTTTCTGCTGAATAGTGTTTCATTATTTTATCCTGTTGTTAATTGTTTTGTTTTTATTGTATGTAAGGTGTCACTGAGTGTCATGTAAGGCACCTATATATAAAATCTGTTAGTATTATTCTTTTTTTTTTTTTTTTTACTATTTATGCAATTAATGACATTGATTAAGGGCCCATAAGTGGCCGTGTTGGTACTTGAACTCATGACCTTCCAATCAAAAGTCTAAAGCCTTAACCACTAGTTCATGTGGTGCAAGAATGTCCAAACTTCCTAAAATGTTACCAAGATCATCAATGACACAAAAGCAACAAAGCTTGTCAGAAGAAAAAGAAAAAAAAAGAAGAACATTTTTACTAGAACACCCCCCCTCCCCCCGTTGATCATTTCCCTATAATGACACACAATATATGCCTTTTTCTCAGTTATTCCTCATCGGTTCCAGTGAGCTTTGTGATAAGACTGTAGGTCTGAAACCATTCCCATGTGTGGTATTGGGCTGTGCAGATAAAAGCTGCAAAAATCACACAGACTCATAACTCTGGAGAACAGGAAGGAACAGGAAGCAGGTTTTAAGCGTGCAAGTCTAGGTTGGACTGGATCTCTTTATGGGCAAGCCGAGCTTTATTGTTGTGGCCATTGTGTGTGTGTACGAAATGAAGGTGTCCACTTCACGCAAAAGGAAGAGTACAAACGCTGCCACTATTCAGTGTTCCTGACCTTGACTCTCTCAAAGGGAGTGCTGCACTTTCTTTAAAGTGTGTTCATGCGTGCCATGATCAAATACCAGCAGGATTGTTATATGAGAGGGTCAAGTGTTGACAAATTCCTTAATTAAAAAAAATAAATAGAAAAATCCCAGTTTCCCTACATGGTGAAAGAGAATTTTTTTTTTTTTTTTATATTATTATATAATATATAATAATTTTTCATGAACTCATTATTACAAAGAAAACACCTATATATAATAAATCAAGATCCATTACAGGGTTTCTGGAGTCAAATTTACCATACAAATTTTACACACCAAGTCAAATTTTACACAATAAATAAAATAAATAACATTTTGACAGAAACACACACGCAAATATGCTGTTAGCAGCTGGCCTTGCCCAAGCCCTCAATTCATTTTTTTTTTCAAGCCAAGTATCGCTATCGCCAAGTAACTTTCACTTCCACTAAAAATGAAAAATAAAATCAGTTTTACGTGTGTGGTACGATCTGAGAGAGTCACGCCAGCAATAGAAACTGATTTACTGTTGCATGTTGGTCTCATTTTTATTGTAATATGGAAACTAACTGACCATTTCAAAGCTCTGAAACTGGAGACTCATTTAATATTACCTCAAGCAGTTCAGTCAGTGAACCTTCATGGATCACAGGCACTCACAGGCACATCGGGCACTCGCGGGTAAAAAGGTTGAGCATTAGCGTCAGTCTCGTTTTGAGCTACAAAAAAACAGCGAGAGAGCCTGTCAAAATAACTAACGCCAGTGGACATCAGGCCAGCCGCTGCTTATTTATTCTGCTGACTTATTATAGACATAATGATGCAGCCTCGGCTCTCCGAGCTGTCTGGGTTTAAACATGAGCTTACTTTGGGTATTTCCCAGCGTGCTCTCAGACTACAGGTGCTTACACAGGGAATACCAAGCTAACCGCGGCCACCATTTATAACTGGGATTGCTGAAGAAACGCACGATGGTTAAGCCTGCAGCGTCGAACGGGGCGGCTCTGGAGAATAAAGTGGGGAAAATCCCACAGAGCTCGCTTGTGGCATGGAATACATACGTTGAAAACCCAAACGTGTCGGTGCGCTGCTCGGAAATGTCGAATTCCCTTCGTAATGCTTTGCCATCCGGTTCAATCCTGATCAATTGTGCATCAGAAGCACCAAGACACACACACTACTTGCCAGAGCAGCACTGTTAAATCTGTCTACAGCACGAGGGTTTAACACAGGCTTGTACAAGCTTCGACGTTGTTTTCTACTGAAAACTTGCGAGAAGATTCTCTGTGGGTTTGTTCTGGGCAGCTTCCCCGGTCAGGATGAAGGCCAAGTAATGGATGGGCGGACAATGCCACAGAACAAGCTCCTCTGGCTCGACATTGCCGGGCCTCCGTCCATAGCCAAGAGACGCATAAAAAAAAAAAATAAATAAATAAAAATAAATAAAAGGGATAATAATAAAAAGCAAGCACAGACTGCCCTGGAGCGCTTATCCCATTCCCGTACACTAATAAGAGACCCCACAGTGGAGACAGATGGGAAATCATGAACACTAGGAGAGAAAGGGGGGTTGGATGCCAAACACTACTGGCTTAAGATCTGTGGAGGTGATATAATATCCTTCCATTGTATGCCTGACTGGGTCACTAACATTGTTTTGGCTTTTTGTCCACACTATTAAAAAGCTTCAAAATGTATTCAAAAAGCATTGCAATTTTACTTAGGTGGGAAAAAAATACAACAAAAAAATCCGTCCAGTGCTTCAAGTTGAAACTTTGGCACACGCTCAAGAGAGACGGCTCAAGGATCATTATTTTAAAAACCTAACCAAGAAATCAAACACTATTAGATACGCGTGGTGTCTAGACTACAAATCCAGTTTGCTAAAAAGCCAGGGGCAAGATGCTCGGCCACGATGCTTTCATCTCTCCTCTCATGTAGCCGTGGCTATAAAGTCACATATTCCACACGCAGCCGTAACCAATGCCTCGGCTAACTTCCCACAATAAGCTGCTCTTTGTTTGGTAGCTCGAAAACCGCCAATTAAAATCCGAATGAAGTTCTTGCGTTGCGCCATCGCAGCGGTGTCGCTGCATTACAGCCGTGGATAATTAAAGTAAAATGACTCATTGGAGAGAATAGGCAAGATGGAAGGCATTCCCCTGGAGTGTTCATTTAAAGCAAAAGCTCACGCTCTACAAATATTCTCTTTCTTTATTTCTCAGAAAAAAGAAAGTAAAAACCACCTCGACTACAAACACAGCCGAAACCTGAAAATAAAAATGCTAAGTAGGAAAAAATAATAATTAAGCAATTATTTTGCTTAATGGCAAAAATATAATTGTATTCTTCCTTTTTACAGTTTTTACAGGTAACCTGAGAAATTGAGACGAGATCCTACAGTCAGGAACGTATGCACTTAGGCAGTGACAACTTTCAGAATTTTTTTTTTATCTGGAATAAAGCAATTAAGATGTGTTTAAAATGTAGCCTTCAACAGAATACTGAAATTTAATATTTGAATGGATATTCAGGATTCTATTCAGTCAATGACTGCCTGAAGTCTAGAACCTATAAAGATGATCATGTTTAACAGATAATGTGGTATGCTTTGGAACATAAGCCCTTCCTTTCCTTCTCCACACTTATCTCTTTCTGAAATTCTGATTTAAAGAATCTAAAGAAAATCCCCCCAAAATAATTTTTTTAAGATGTTTATTAGCAGGCTAAACAGGCTTTTTTTTGGTCTTGAGTTTTAACCCTTTTTTGATTGCGGACTTTGACAATAATACGCCTAGCACTTGCATTTTTGACTTGGTTTTTCGTCACCAAAAATAAAATAATTCTGTGGTCATCCACATTATTTTAGTCTTCTGTAGACATTTGTAAAAAATGTACCGATTTGTTGATTTGGCTACGCTTAAATCGTCTAATCTCTGATAGCTTTGTTTTTTTTTTATCCTAATAAACAGCATATCAGGTGAGTGTCCAGTTATTTTTAAGCTTGCAAAAAAAGGATGCAATAGTCTGATAAAATATGTCAATGCAAAATTTAGGTTTAAAAAAAAAAAAAAAAAAACCCTTAAATGAAATCTAAAAGTCTGCATTTCAGTCACACCCTGACTGCTTCATGTGAAATCCATTTTGCTGGAATACAGAGGAAAATTCTACTCAGGGACATGACTGTATGTAAAATACATTAATAAACAAACGCTTGCCGCATTACTCGCGTCATCGCTGGGAATTAAACCGTGCCTGCGAATTGGCACTTGATGATGCGCTTTTGTTATAATTGTGCACGATGCTACACAATCAAAAAGTTACACCCACTCTTTATACTCAGAGCAGGATTTTTACAAATGGGGGAGGGAAGGGGATGTAATGCTGCCGCAGGTAGATATGAATGTGCTTTAGCTCTATATAATGAACAGCTTTATTAAAAAAAATATGAATAATGAATAATGGCGTCCTTAAAGGGAAAAATAAAACATAATAGGCAGCTTGCTTAATATTCATACGCACTTTTAATCAGTCACTATGAGGGGACTATTCTAAATATAGCATGTTTACAGACAAAAATTTTGGGACAATTTATTTACTTTTTAAGTGCAGTAAAAGACACATTTTGAAAGAATAAAAAAAATTAAATGATAACAAATATCAAGAATTTATACAGCCTGTGTACGTTGCATTCATTCGTAATTAAAAAGCTTTTACGAAATAAAATATGCATAAGGCCTTTATTCGATTCCATTAATTTTTTTTTTATATATTTTTGTATAGTGCTTTTAACAATGGACCTTGATTCAAAGCAGCTTTACAGAGATAAAGCAGATAAAAAGTTGTATAAAATAATGTTAAAGAGAATAAGGAAAAATAATTGCTCCTTATAACTTTAATGAATAAACCAGTGGTGATTGTGACGAGGAAAAACTACCTGAGAAGGCGTGAGGAAGAAACCTTGAGAGGAACAGACACAAAAGAACCTCATCTGGGTGGCACCGAATGTCTATTTATTACAGTTCAAATTCTTCTTTTTTTTTTTTTTTTTTACCTTTACTTATTTTAGTGCACACACACAAAAAAGAAATTGTCTTATTGTGTAATAAGTTGTTGTAAAATTGTGTAAAATTTATATATATATGTATGTATATATGTATATATATATAAATAATAAAGAAACTGTAAACGTTTTTTTACATTTTGATCAAGAAAAATCGCTTTCAAACAGTTATTTCTTCATTTGTTTTACATTTTGATCTCAAATGTTAAACTGTTTTATGAGTTGCTCAGCAGCTCCTGGTTCCATAACCTCAACTGACTGTATAAGACTGTAGAAAGAACATTACTCATAATCTTACATTTCACTGCTCATGTTAGTTCTCACTCTTCAGTGTTCTATATTGTTTTAAAGACCATAATCATACTCTTGATATCACTCAAATGAAGATGGGTTCCCCTTTTGAGTCTGGTTCCTCTTAAGGTTTCTTCCTCATACCATCTAAGGGAGTTTTTCCTTGCCACAGTCACCATGGCTGCTCATCAGGGATAAACACACATCATTCACCTTAACTGTTAAATTCTGTGAAGCTGATTTGAGACAATGTCTGTTGTAAAAAGCGCTATAGAAATAAACTTGACATTTTCAAAACAACAATTCTAATAAACACGGACCTTATACACGAACATTATTCAAATTTTCCAGCTTTCTGCTGTATGCAACCAAGGCTGCCATTCCAAATATTGAACTATCAATAGCCTTTTGAGTCTTGAGTGAAAAACTAACTAAGCAAACACTGAATGATAAAATTGCTTGAGTGATTCAGCATATTTGAAATATGAGGTGAGAAAGTGTGCAAACATTCGCTTGTCCTTTTCGTGAATGCCCTTGTTGTTGTGGAAAAGAAAGAAAAAAACCCACCGATACGACCTGCAAACTTTCACATGACATGAAGCGAAATTGGATTCTGAAAGTGACTAAACCAAACACTAGTTACAAAGTCATGTGCCTTACTATAATACAAATCCTTCCATGATGAAAAGGGGTTTAACGTAATTCACTGTACAGATGAAGCCTGAAAAGCTCTTGCGAATACAATGAATTCATAAGTATGCCTTTTTTTCTTTCGCTGCTTGTTTATCAGTGAGCTGTCAATGAAACAAAGCGGCACTGTTGTGCTGTGTGTGGCGAGTTAAGACCTGTGGTCAGTGCAGGGCATTACGCATGACAGCGTGTGCTGAAAACAGAGGATGATGTATCGATGGGGACTTGACCACAGGACATGCGGTTAGGTCCTGACAATGAGCACCGATTCTGCTCCAAGCCTGGTTTTTCATTAGGAAGACGATAGAATAGTGACGGGAGGATTTCACTTGAAGATTATAGCCACGAAAATAAAGAAAATAATTCTGAATAAGGCAAAAATAAATAAAAAAAAATCATTCAAGTCCTGGAAGAAAAAAACAAAGCCACAGTCATCAGTAGCCAAGACAAGCCGTAATTCTGTGCTTTCCGGATGGAGGGATGTTCGGCTATTTTCTACCTCTTGTCAATCACTAGCCAATCGTGGGCATCTTGTGATCCCAAGTATGCAAAAGCTGGCAGATAGCTGTTTACTCAGACTGTGTTACGCTGCCATGTGGTGCAGCAGCAGGAGAAGTTTAAAATAAATTAAAAAAAAAAAAAAAAAAAAAAAAAAACCTCTTGGAGAAAATGTGAGCGATTGAAGTTAAAAGTAGAAAAATATAAATAATTAACTATTAAGTATTTATCATATTCTGGGGGGAAAAAACTTTTTTGCTTGACTTAAAAACTATGATTAACCAATTAAAACATTAGTCAAAGCAAAAGCTACAAGGCCAAGGTTTTGTTACTAAAACAAGCCATTCGACTCAATACAAAGGGACTCGACTGGCACACACACAGACACACAGACACACAGACACACACACACAGACACACACTCAAATGAAATGTTTACATGTTTATTATTATACAGCTTTACTAACACACATTTACTGTACTGGTCATACTGTGTTAATTCTGTCATTGTGTTGTTTACACTAAATGTTTTTTACACATGTGCCCTGTAGTGTCCGAGTTTTCTTGTGTTGATTAGTGTGGTTTCACGTGGCACTTGGGTCCTGGAGGAACATTGTTTTGGATCACTGTGTACTGTACTGTGTGTGGCTGAAATTTCCGATCGGAAACTTCTGATCGGAAACTTCTGATCGGAATGTCGTGAGTTCAAATCCCACCAAGCTAGGCCCTAGAGAAAGGCTCTTAACCCTCATCTTCTCAGTGCCATCACCTTCTCTTTTTGCTTTCTGTGCATTTCTGAATCAGAGTTCAAAATGCGACCAAATATTTACCGTATATCAAATGACTGCTTTTGTTGTGCAAAAGACAATTGAAGAAGCTGGTTTTATTCAACCTACTTTGATGATGGTGAACTGTGAATATACACAGACAAGACTAGAATAAATCGGTTTGCCTCACATGCCTGGACTAGCGATTTGTTCGCCACTGAGCCAATAAGAAAAAAAAAAAATATCCACCACAAAGCTCCGCCCAAATGACAATGGTGGGAAAATGTTTTCGTTCTCTTCAGCAACTTGCCAAAATCCACCAATTAAAAAGAAAAGTGTGTGTGTGTGTGTGTGTGTGTGTGTGTGGGGGGGGGGGGGGGGGGGGGAGATTCAATGGCATTTGCTTTGAAGATGGTCTACTGGAATTACATTAATGTCTGGATTCACTGTAACTGACACAACTACGGTTTATTGTAAATGACTGTTACTATGAACAAAATGCAAGTAATATAAATCACTGAAATGTTATTGCGTAGGTCTTGACCCGACTGAACGAGCTCCCATTGGAACATTTGCCTCACATTTACAATATATTCCTCGGGATAAGTTCCCGTCCTTCAGAACCAGATCACTGGAAACAGGCCTTATTAATTCCAGATGTTTTCACCAGTAAACATGAGGGTGTCAGCTCTGTTGAGTGTGGGATTTTTCGTTTTTTTCCACATCTCGAGCCAAGGAAACAACATGGAGCGTAGCAGCTAATAATATCCAGGTCAGATTGTAAGTGGGACACAAATTTTATCGAGACGTCAGGAATTTCACAAAGGGTTCTTGAAAGAAAAAAAAAAGAAGAAAAAAAAAAGCCTGATGTTGACTTGCCAGGTGAAAAACAAGTCTTAGGGCTTTGCAAAACAGCCTGACATTCACTGGGACGTTCGATCTGGATTAAAACGAGTTTTCCGGGTACAACATACCCCCCCACCCGCATTTTACGTCTAGATAAACCAACAAGACCTTCTTATGATCATGTTGCCTTATGGTTGCACCGTGTTATGCTAAATATTTACGGCGAATCCAGCAAAAACATCTGGATTGGTCGATGACTAACGAGAAGGAGAGAGGATGGCGCTACGTAGAGACGTCACTGACGTGAAATGCTGAACGGTGGATAGTGGAAACACATTGATTCGGTTGAAAAGGTGAACTTGGATCAGCAGGTTGTGAGATCAGATCCCTTGAGCAATGTGTTCCAATAATAACCCCCAATAATCGTTAAATGCTCTGGATGAGGGAGTCTGCCAAATGCCATGAATTTAATTGTGTGTACCGGATTAAACAGAACAGGTAAACACAGCTCTGGATGTGCTTCCTCTTCTTGTTTCCAGCTGGAGTTAGGAGAGCGTGAGGAACACTCGTCGACTCCAAAACTCTTACGCAAGCTGGGAATTCTTTTTTTTGTATTACATTTAATAAATTACAAAACTAGTCCATAAGACGTTTGCACTCATTTCTCCTGTCTAGGTCAGAGAGCAGCTCTTACATCTGAGCACCACATAATCCATAGATGTTTCACTGAACATATCTGCTTCCGAACACAATCGTTCGACAGGTATAGAACTTTCCCAAGAGAGCTCATCGTTCGTCTCGGCACGACCACGTCTGAGTGCGGTCCAGATGTGCTAAATTTAGAGCATGACACCCGTTAATTCCCACCGAAATGCGAAAGCGTCCACAGTGGAAAAGGTGTGTCGTTGTTTTCCATTTTCAGAGATCTATTTTTTTGTTCTGTTTTTAGCTTTAAAAAAAAAAAAAAAAAAAGAAACACAGCAGGTCTGTAAAACTTCCCGACAGACTATGCATCTCACTCCTCTGATGGTCTGGCTGTCAGATGTTCTGTCAGTTTACCAACGATCTTTTCTGTTCGCGAAACCCTGTGTTTTTTTTTTTTACACGCGACTGCAAAAACAGGTCTTTTTTGGTGCATGTGCAATCATCTGAGCAAGAAACAGCTCGAAAAACTAGTGACTGCAGTGATCTCTGCGGAGGCCTGGAGTTCCTTCCAGAAGCAGAGGTCAGATGTAGTTACATAATTCTGCAACACACACACAAAGACACACAAGAAGAAGAAAAAAAAACCTTCTCTGCTACACATTATTAGTGCACGCCATCGGATTTCACAAGCCACTTTAAAGGAAGTCGAAACAGCAAAAGGTATCTGTTGCTTTGCTGCTTCAAAGGCAATCAGCTACACCGGCTCTACTGTTCAGTGACCTTAAATCCTGTACTGCTTCTGTAAATGTTACGCTTATTGCAAAAACAACACGGATTTTATCAACTTAAATCTGAAATGGACTCTCTGAACTTTAGCCTCAGATGCTCCTTAAAACACTATATATATGGACAAAAGTATTGGGACACCTGCCTTTTTTCCAGCTTTCCAGTTTCCCTAAATTGTTACCACAAAGCTGGAGGCACACAATTGTATAAGATGTCCTTGGATGCGTGAAAATCTTCAGTTTTTCATTCGCTTAAATTAGAAGAATGTGAGCTCCTTTAAGATGAGCTTTACATGGCTGGACTGGAAGATCTGCCATGGAGCTCTGCTATAGAACAACCCCATTGAACACTTCTGGGATGAATTGGAACACAGACTACACCCCAGGCCTCCTCACACCTCCTGAGTAGCCAACACACTTGTGGCTGATGAACAAAAATCTCAACAAAGACGATCCAAAATCTAGAAGATATCTAGAGGTCTTCCCAGGAGAGCGGAGGTTGTTAGAACAGTAAATGGAGACTAAATGAGGAATGGGATGTTCAAAAAGCACATAATCCATATTGGGTATTTATAAATATCAGTTTGCAAGATGTTCAGAGTTTAGAAATGAGTTTATTAGAGGGACAGTGCATGTAGGACGTTTTGGAGACAAGGTGAGGGAAGAGATTAAGATGGTTTGGAGCAGAGGAGGGACATGGGGTAAATCAGTAGAAGAATGCTGAGGATGGAGCCACCAGGAAGGAGGAAAAGAGGAAGACCAAGGAGGAGGTTTATGGATGTGGTGAGGGAAGACATGCAGGTAGTTGGTTTGAAAGAGGCAGATGTAGAGGACAGGGGGGTTTAGAGAAGAGTGATCCGCTGTGGCGACCCCTAATGGGAGCAGCTGAAAGAAGATGATGTTTAGAGTGAATTTAAATTTTTATTGTTTGGAACAGGAAACATTTTGCTACCACATACATAGACATCTTATACAGTAATGTGTGCCTTCCTACTTGATGGTAACAGTCACATATGGCTGGAAAAGTCAGGCCTCCTAAAAACTTGTGCCCATGTAGTGTATGCTTTGTGGACCATGACTGAAGCACACAATTCTGGATAAAGATTTTCATGCTAAATTAAGTAGTTGGTTATCTGATGCTGTATTTTGTGTACATTTTTCGACACCTGATTATGGTGTATTTTGACTTGTTTAAGGAAATCGGCAAGAAATTCATAGTGCGCACTGAACCCAAACAAGATCTGATTTGAGTCTGGATTTACTAGCGTTTCATTGGGACAAAAGTTTGTGGACATATGACCATAAGGTTCATCTCAATTTAATGTTATAATAACCTCCACTCTTCTGGGAAAATGTTCCACTAGATTTTGTTGAAGAGTTGTACTAATTCAGCTACAAGGGTGCGAGTAAAGGCAGGTACTGATGGGAGGCCTGGGGGTGCAATTAGCTTTTCAATTCATCCCAAAGGGGTTCAATAGGGTTGAGGTCAGAGCTTTGTAGCAGCCCATTCAAGTTCTTCCACTTCAACCCATGTATATTCACTGGACTGGCTTTGTACACAGGAGCATCGTCATAGTGGAACAGGTTTAAGTCTAATACTCTTAATTGAGACGGACATACCGGTAACTCGGAAGGCTCCGGCAAGAACTCAGCATCCTCTCCGAAAATAAAGTCGGGAGGCAGCTCGGGGTCTCGGGCGTTAAAGATGATGTCCCCTGGAGAAGGAATAAATGAAGAATTCAATCGAACTTTCTTTTGTTTTGTATCGCAGTGCTGTCAAACTCTTAATTCTGATTGGCCAGAAGGAATTTTTAATAGGTAAAACATTGCTATGACAATTATTCATTCAAATCCACCCTTCACTAATTCTAATAGACTATTGTTTCTATGGTAACAGCTCATTTATATGGACTTGGGTAATGGATGAAGATAATCAAAGACAAAGAAAAACTCGATAGAGTAATGTTTTCTGTTACAAAAGGAGTGTCCAGTGTCTGTGTTTTCCCTGTTCCTCCATGAGACGCATGATTTTGCGTAAAAAAAAGTACTTTTTATAGCTGCTATAGTGTAAGAGATATAGTGAAAGTTTCATTCTTATAATCAACAGTTGAAAAAAAATACAATTCCTGCATCCTACATTGAGGTGTAACTTCCATTTCACATCGGTCTGTTGTTGATTGTTTCCCTATAACCCTATATTCCTTACTTAAATCAGGCGATACGGAAGTGCAAACGTGGGAGAGTAATTATAGACCACAAACGACACCTGGATATAGGTGGCACCATGGCTTCGCACCTTCCTTTTACACTTGCGCATGTCATGCCACGCTTTTACCGTTCCGCGCTCACAGTTTACCGTTACACCTAGTTTAAACAGCACAATGGTAATTATTGCTTGGTGGTGCGAATGGGGCCGAGAAACGTATGACGTCAGCAAATTTGCGTACGCCATGCAATGAAGACTGCATGTTTGTTTTGTCTCCAGCTCGCACTTTGCGCGCATTTCCTTTATTATTAATATTAAACTTGAAAACTTACATAACAATGCCAGAGGTATTGAAAAAAAAATAAATAAATAAAAAGTGTTTTAGAGTCTAGATTTAGCGCAGTGTCACTGTGACTTTTTACGTTTATTTGATTGTATTAAATCCTCTCATTTGTGCCAATTTAATTTATTTAATTCAAACAATATAATAAAAAACGTCTATAGCATTAATTAGATTTATTCTATTTTATTTATAATATATATATATATATATATATATATATATATATATATATATATATATATATATATATATATATATACACAGTGAGGAAAATAAGTATTTGAACACGCTGCTATTTTGCAAGTTCTCCCACCTAGAAATCATGGAGGGGTCTGAAATTGTGCATGTCCACTGTGAGAGACATAATCTAAAAAAAATAAATCCAGAAATCACAATACATGATTTTGAAACTATTTATTTGTATGATACAGCTGCAAATAAGTATTTGAACACCTGTCTATCAGCTAGAATTCTGACCCTCAAAGACCTGTTAGTCTGCCTTTAAAATGTCCACCTCCACTACATTTATTATCCTAAATTAGATGCACCTGTTTGAGGTCGTTAGCTGCATAAAGACACCTGTCCACCCCATACAATCAGTAAGAATCCAACTACTAACATGGCCAAGACCAAAGAGCTGTCCAAAGACACTAGAGACAAAATTGTACACCTCCACAAGGCTGGAAAGGGCTACGGGGAAATTGCCAAGCAGCTTGGTGAAAAAAGGTCCACTGTTGAAGCAATCATTAGAAAATGGAAGAAGCTAAACATGACTGTCAATCTCCCTCGGACTGGGGCTCCATGCAAGATCTCACCTCGTGGGGTCTCAATGATCCTAAGGAAGGTGAGAAATCAGCCCAGAACTACACGGGAGGAGCTGGTCAATGACCTGAAAAGAGCTGGAACCACCGTTTCCAAGGTTACTGTTGGTAATACACTAAGACGTCATGGTTTGAAATCATGCATGGCACGGAAGGTTCCCCTGCTTAAACCAGCACATGTCCAGGCACATCTTAAGTTTGCCAATGACTATTTGGATGATCCAGAGGAGTCATGGGAGAAAGTCATGTGGTCAGATGAGACCAAAATAGAACTTTTGGGTCATAATTCCACTAAACGTGTTTGGAGGAAGAAGAATGATGAGTACCATCCCAAGAACACCATCCCTACTGTGAAGCATGAGGGTGGTAGCATCATGCTTTGGGGGTGTTTTTCTGCACATGGGACAGGGCGACTGCACTGTATTAAGGAGAGGATGACCGGGGCCATGTATTGCGAGATTTTGGGGAACAACCTCCTTCCCTCAGTTTGAGCATTGAAGATGGGTCGAGGCTGGGTCTTCCAACATGACAATAAACCGAAGCACACAGCCAGGATAACCAAGGAGTGGCTCTGTAAGAAGCATATCAAGGTTCTGGTGTGGCCTAGCCAGTCTCCAGAACTAAACCCAGTAGAGAATCTTTGGAGGGAGCTCAAACTCCGTGTTTCTCAGCGACAGGCCAGAAACCTGACTGATCTAGAGAAGATCTGTGTGGAGGAGTGGGCCAAAATCCCTCCTGCAGTGTGTGCAAACCTGGTGAAAAACTACAGGAAACGTTTGACCTCTGTAATTGCAAACAAAGGCTAATGTACCAAATACAGTGGTACCTCGACATACGAGTGCCCTAACATACGAGTTTTTTGAGATACGAGCGGTCACTCGGTTGATTTTTTGCTTTGATACGCGAGCAAAAACTTGAGATACGAGCTCGAGACGCCGCTGCTAGATGGTGAATCGAAGCCAGAAAGCGAAGATTGTGACGAAAATTAAGATAAGCATAAAAATTTTGTTTAGGGATACGTAGTGTACAGAAGTGATAGTAAAAAAAACTAGTTTTCCCTCTGCCTCCACTTATTGCCTCTACCACCCCCCCTCCGCACACTCACACACACCCCACCAGCGTTTTTGTTAGCTCAAGTCGTCTCATATCCAAGAAAAATACACTGAATAAAACCTTATTATATCTTTACATACTCTTTTTATTATGTTTTTATACAATATTTGTTATTTATAAATAAATTTTTCTTATTCAAAAACACGTAACAAAAACAACTGGGGTGGAATTTTGGGGGCTGGAACGGATTAATGACATTTCAATTAATTTCACTGGGGAAATTTGCTTTGAAATACGAGCAATTTGACATACAAGCAAGGTTACGGAACGAATTAAACTCGTATGTCAAGGTACCACTGTATTAACATTGACTTTCAAATACTTATTTTTATCATATATTGTGATTTCTGGATTTTTTTTTTTTAGATTATGTCTCTCACAGTGGACATGCACCTACGAAGACAATTTCAGACCCCTCCATGATTTCTAAGTGGGACAACTTGCAAAATAGCAGTGTGTTCAAATACTTATTTTCCTCACTGTGTGTATATATATATATATATATATATATATATATATATATATATATATATATATATATATATATATATATATATATATATATATATATATATATATTTTTTTTTTTCCCATGCAATATTATGCTTTGCATTTTTTCCCCTAACGTACTGAAATTTAACCGAACCGTGACTTAAAAACCGAGGTACGTACCGAACCGTGAATTTCCTACATCAGGGTACGTCTATATTACAGTAATTTATGCCATTTGGCATACGCCCTTACAATTATATCATTTTACAACTAAGTAGCTGGGGTTTAAGGGGCCTTACTCAAAGGGCCAGCAGTGGCATCTAGGTGGTGCTGGGACTTGAACTAGTGACCTTCTGATTAGAGGTTCAGCATCTTAACCACTGAGCTGTAAGACAGTTGTAAGACACTTTGAATAAGGAGGGCTGCCAAATGCCCTGAAAGTAAATAATTTATTTTGCTTGGGGACTTGCATGGAGATCATTTCCCATGTTCTGGAGCAACTTTTGGTTCATAAACAGAATCCATGCTTCATTCCATCAAAAACAAATCCAACAAGCCCCAATTCAAAACTACTTTAAAATCTGGTCAATGAGAGCTAAGCTTCAATTTCTCTACTTCTACGAGCACATGATGTCTTTTTTACTCCACAAACAAGGAGCTGTGAGCAAAATCAAACACCAGGCAGTACTTTTCCATTGATGGAGTTGAGAAAAAAAACAAGCTGATGTTCATCATGAATCAGTCACAGTGGTTAAAGGAAATACCTGTAATCTATTCTTCCCAGATGTTGAAGAAGATATTGACTAGTCATTAACCCATCAGTGTTAGAGGGACCATGAAACACCCCTGGAGTTGAAGCTTTTTGGGCAGTAAATCAAAGTAGGCGATTAAAAAAGGGAAACACTGGGTTTCTTTCAGCGGCACACATTTGCATGTAAACAGCAGGCTGCTCGGTTTTTATTGCTCGACTGCGAAGGCAAAAAAAAAAAAAAAAAAAACACATTTCCACTCTGTTTCAAAAGAAATCACATCAAGCGCAATCACAGCCATGTCTTCCACTATTATAGGTCAACTACAGTACATGTATTGCAATTATAAGCAATATAATGGGCTTAACGACGCGATACGCATGTGGCGCAATTAAAATGAAAATCCATCCTGAACAACTTGCAGATTTACATTTAGAAGTACACTACATGAACAAAAGTTTGTGGACACCTAAGCATTAGATTGTTTAGTGCTTTTTGAACATCCGATTTGACATTTAGTCCGTGTTTGCTGTTATTAGAACCTCCGCCCTTCTGTAAAGAAGTTCTACTAAAGTTTGGAGGTGTGCTAGTGGTGATTTGTGCTGATTCAGCCATAAGAGTGAAGTCAGGCACTGATGTAGCTGAGGTGAGGAGGCCTGGGGTTCAGTCAGCGTTCACGTTCTTTCCAAAAAGGTGTTAAATACGGTGTTCATAAGGTGTTCTTCCACTCCAACCCATTTAAACCCATGTATATTCGTGGAGCTGGCTTTGTGGGCAGGAGTGTCGTCATGCTGGAAAAAATGCATCCAAAGACATTTTATAAAATTGTGTGCCACTAAGTTTGTACTAACAGTTTGGGAAAGAACCACATATACATGGAAAAGTCTGGTGTCCCAATACTTTTATGCATACAGCTTACCATGATCTAAAATGCAACCGGACATCCGAGATTCATTCAGGGATCAAATAGTTGGTCTTTATTTGATTCGCTTCCCCCTTCAATGCTCTAATATGACAGTGGAAAAATTGGGACATTGAAAAGAGTGATGGACAACAGCTCGGTTGTGTCCTGCATCATGTGTAAGTCTTTTGAAAGCATTAACCTGATGAGCATCATGTATTGCATAATTTTTATTTATTTTTTTTTAAATAGCACTAGTTGTAAAATGTCCTGCTTATGTTTCACAGGAGCCCAATTTCAATCCGGAGTACTGGACACAAACGTCCAGACGAGTCATTAACCCAAAAAAGGCTTTAAGTTATGAAACCACACTTGAGTCATCAAGGAGTTGTTGACCGCTAGATGTTGTGAAATGAAAAAAAGCAGTTCCCGAACGGACTTTTTTTTTTTCAGTTGTTTACCGGCAACACGAAAACACATCTAAGCCGATTACAGAGATAATTACATGGCCGGTGTATTCATATAAACGAATAACCAGCATCAAAGGATAACTAATTCCTTAAAAGAAATCTAAGCATAAACTGAGTTGTTTTTCCTGCACACCGTGCAACACTGACTGACACGGTGCTAAAGCGGTGTGCTTTACGAGATACCTCGCAAAGATCCGGTTACTTTCCGAAACGATCAATAAAATTAAGCTGACGAAAAAACGGCGGATGTGCACTACCTTTGTGAACGATTCTTTCTCAAAAAAAAAAAAATAAATACCACGCGCTTGCCAGAAGGACCGACAGTTGAATGCTTCATGACTCACGCCTATTGCCAGAAACCTCAATTAAGATCACTGCTGTGTTATAATTAATATCAAACCCTGTTTAGTAACATTAAGCAGCTTCTTACTGAGCTGTGGTATTTAGAAGCAACACTCACCAGGCTGGTGCACATATTAACTGAAATCAGACATTATTGGTGAGCAGCAATGATAAAAAGACGTATAAAGTCAAGTGTGCTGAAGTAGAATTGAACTATTTTCTGCATTCTTGTGGTTGAGTGAGTGGGGGGGACAGTCCTACGTCTTGTTACGTGTTTACTGTAAAACTGACTAACCAATCCAGATATTATCATTATTTAAACTCAGTACCAACAGGTTCTAAGGTGCTGGTGATGAAATGTCGGGGCTTTGAGCAACGTCAATGAATTGCACAAGTGTTCGAATTATGACTGTGGCCAAATCAGGGTTTTTTTTTTTTTTGGTTACTTTATTCTGAGCTGTATTTTACATCTATAGAAGCTTTACTTGTAAGTCAAATATACAAATACCATTAAACAAAAAAAAAAAAAGGTTCATTTTAGGAACCAGAAAGTATCAAATATGCTACAATCTGCACCAGGACAGAATGAAGACAAGTAAAATAATTTATTGTGTATAAATTCATAGTTATAGAATTTATAAAAACTGTTTTTTTGTTAATGTATTAATACATGCTTACTTTTTTTACCCTTATTTGTTCCAGCACGAGGGTTTACTGTTAACCAGTGCTGGACTGTGAGGGCCAGAAAGAATCATAGTTACTGACTTACAGTATCACACAAAAGCACAAAAGTAAGTACACCCCTCACATTTCAGCAACCATCTTCTAAAGGGACAATTCTATAGAAATGAAACTTGGACTAGTCAATGTGCAGCTTGTAGAGCAGTATATAATTGTGCGATGTAGCTCTATGTTGTGCGATGTAGCTCTATGTTGTGCGATGTAGCTCTATGTTGTGCGATGTAGCTCTATGTTGTGCGAGGCCGCTCTATGCTGGACGAGGCCGCTCTATGCTGGACGAGGTCGCTCTATGCTGGACGAGGTCGCTCTATGCTGTGCGAGGTCGCTCTATGCTGTGTGATGAAACTTGGACTAGTCAATGTGCAGCTTGTAGAGCAGTATAGATTTACTGTCCTCTGAAAATAACTCAACATACAGCCATTACTGTCTAAACAACTGGCAACAAATGTGAGTGCACCCGAAGTAATCACACCTTGCTGAGGAAGCTAAAGGAGAAGCACCATGTGTCTAACATCCAGCAGCTCCGTGATGTCATTATGGAGGAGTGGAAGAGGATCCCAGCAACAACCTGTGCAGCTCTGGTGAATTCCATGCCCAGGAGGATTAAGGCAGTGCTACATAACAATGGTGCTCACACAAGATATTGACACTTTGGACACAGTTTTGACGTGTATACTTACGGTGCACTCACTTTTGTTAGCAGTTGTTTAGACAATAATTGGCTGTATGTTATTTTCACAGGACAGTAAATCTTTACTGCTATAAAAGCTGCACATTGACTACTGTAAAATATATCCAAGTTTCATTTCTATAGTATTGTGCTTTGAGAAGATCTACTGAAATGGTTGCTGAAATGTGAGGGGTTTACTTACTTTGTGAGACACCATATATGTTTTCTAATGTTTTGTGTCTATAAATATGCATTTAAATCTTTCCAATTGTCTATGCTCTTCATTTGATAGTGTTTCTCGCAGCGCATCTGAGTTTCGGTTTGAGTTTCTATCCAACGAGATTTTAGTCAAACGCAACTGCAGTAAGTCCATAACTGTCAACACTGCAACACTGTGTCCCACTGATTGGTTTTTTTCAATTAGCTGACTCTAAGGCCTCCTAAAAACATCTAACCGCATTGGCATTTGCACTTCCTTAAATATTTGACCCCCACCCACCCCGCCAATCTTGACCATGTTCTCCAGAGGGACCATCAAGAGCATCCTGAGCACCTGCATCACTCCCTGGTTTGGAAACTGCACCATCATGCATCGCAAAACCCTACAGAGGATAGTGAGGACAGTCGAGAAGATCATTAAAGTCTCTCTCCTCGCTCTAACGGACATTTACACCTCACGCTGTAACTCAACTGTGTGTTACTGAACTGTACAACCTGAACTCAAACACATGCTAAATACTCATTTCAATTCACACACACGTCCATGTTTTCAGCACCACTCATATTATATCTAATCATGTTATACTGTTTACATGCTGTTTTGCACCTATTGATTAAAGCTCTTGCTGTTTTTGCACAACATTGTGTTTGTTGAAAAATGCACTCTTGTCTATTGTTCTGTCTTTTGCACATTGTACTGTATAACATTATGCAGTAGGTTTACTTTTCGGTGCTGTTGCGCTGTCTTTTGTCTGCACTGTTTGCACTCGGTTGCACACGATGCAATTAATGTGACAAGGACACTTACTTTAATCCTTAGCTCTGTGTTCTGTTATGTAGCTCTATGTTGTGTAATGTAGCTCTATATTGTTTAATGTAGTTCTATGTTGTGTAATATAGCTCTGTGTTCTGTTATGTAGCTCTATATTGTGTAATGTAGTTCTATGTTGTGTAATATAGCTTTGTGTTCTGTTATGTAGCTCTATATTGTGTAATGTAGTTCTATGTTGTGTAATATAGCTCTGTGTTCTGTTATGTAGCTCTATATTGTGTAATGTAGTTCTATGTTGTGTAATATAGCTCTGTGTTCTGTTATGTAGCTCTATATTGTGTAATGTAGTTCTATGTTGTGTAATATAGCTCTGTTTTCTGTTATGTCGCTCTATATTGTGTAATGTAGTTCTATGTTGTGTAATATAGCTCTGTTTTCTGTTATGTCGCTCTATATTGTGTAATGTAGTTCTATGTTGTGTAATATAGCTCTGTTTTCTGTTATGTCGCTCTATATTGTGTAATGTAGTTCTATGTTGTGTAATATAGCTCTGTGTTCTGTTATGTAGCTCTATATTGTGTAATGTAGTTCTATGTTGTGTAATATAGCTCTGTGTTCTGTTATGTAGCTCTATATTGTGTAATGTAGTTCTATGTTGTGTAATATAGCTCTGTGTTCTGTTATGTAGCTCTATATTGTGTAATGTAGTTCTATGTTGTGTAATATAGCTCTGTGTTCTGTTATGTAGCTCTATATTGTGTAATGTAGTTCTATGTTGTGTAATATAGCTCTGTGTTCTGTTATGTAGCTCTATATTGTGTAATGTAGTTCTATGTTGTGTAATATAGCTCTGTTTTCTGTTATGTCGCTCTATATTGTGTAATGTAGTTCTATGTTGTGTAATATAGCTCTGTGTTCTGTTATGTAGCTCTATATTGTGTAATGTAGCTCTATATTGTGTAATGTAGTTCTATGTTGTGTAATATAGCTCTGTGTTCTGTTATGTAGCTCTATGTTGTGTAATGTAGCCCTATATTGTGTAATGTAGCTCTATGTTCTGTTATGTAACTCTATGTTGTGTAATGTAGGTCTATATTGTGTAATGTAGTTCTATGTTGTGTAATATAGCTCTGTGTTCGGTTATGTAGCTCTATATTGTGTAATGTACCTCTGTGTTCTGTTATGTAGCTATATGTTATATAATGTTGCTCTGTGTTCTGTAGCTCTCTATTGTGTGATGTAGCTTTATGTTGTGCGATGTAGCTCTATGTTGTGCGATGTAGCTCTATGTTGTGCGATGTAGCTCTATGTTGTGCGATGTAGCTCTATGTTGTGCGATGTAGCTCTATGTTGTGCGATGTAGCTCTATGTTGTGCGATGTAGCTCTATGTTGTGCGATGTAGCTCTATGCTGGACGATGTAGCTCTATGCTGGACGAGGTCGCTCTATGCTGGACGAGGTCGCTCTATGCTGGACAAGGTCGCTCTATGCTGTGCGAGGTCGCTCTATGCTGTGTGATGCCCTAGATGCCGGGCTCTGTTATACTGCGTTTCTGTCCAATATTGATGTTTTTTATAGCCGTGGCATAATAATGATGGTATTAAGAGGTGGACTGATTCAGATGGGAAACCACTGAAGGCTGTTCAGCCAGAAGCTACAATATATACAGTATACATCCTCTGCTTATGATTTTCGTCCATGTATTTTAGTTGAAAGTGCAAAGTCTGATCTCAGAGCATTCACACATACAGGAAGTATTAGACCTGCTCTTGTCTTTCTCTCTCCATGCTCCTTTCACTTCTTCTCTTTACATCAGGTGGTCTTTACTTCCTCAGAAGAAGTGTATACAGCTATAGCTTCTAATACAACTACCAAGCACTCTGATCTTACAATCTAACTGGACATCAGTTAGATCCTGAGACAAGCATTTAAAATGCCCTCTTTTTTCACTGCCCACAAACTCCTGAATGCTCATTTCTCTAGCGCTTTTTACAATGGTCATTGTCTCAAAGCAGCATAGGAATTAAAGGGAATGATGTGTATTTATCCCTGATGAGAAGCCAGTGTCGACTGTGGCAAGGAAAAACTCCCTTAGATGGTATGAGGAAGAAACCTTGAGAGGAACCAGACTCAAAAGGGGAACCTGTCCTCATTTGAGTGATATCAAGAGTGTAATTATAGTCTTTAAAACAATACAAAACACCGGAGAGTGAGAACTAACATGAGCACTCAATGCGTCCTGAAGCGCTGTCTTTTAGGCTCCTCAGAGGCCAAATCGCTGCTTCTTTCCATTTTACACAAAGTACTGCTAATTCTGTCTACTTCAAGAATGATTTCAGCAGTCTAGAAGTACATCTGCTGAACTGTAACAGTATCATTTATATCACTTTCATTTATTTACAATCCTAGACATCATTTCTGCACCTCTTTCATTGTTAAAAATCACTCAGCGTCTCCAGTGTTTTGCAGGTGTTTTGCAGGTGTTCTCCTGTCTAGCCATTTATTGATGAGATATATATATATATATATATATATATATATATATATATATATATATATATATATATATATACACACACAATCATGCATCTTTAATGACGATGTGTTTCAGTAGGAAGGCGACTTACATTTCAGAGTCTCTCCAGCATACGGGATGTGCAGTTTAAATCTGTCACAGCATGGCCCTGGAGTCAGAGATGTGCAACTGAAGAGAACGAAAACAAAGAATGATGCACAGGATTTGACACCTAAATGCAGGTCAGTTAGATAAATGATCTGAACACTGTTATACCAAACACTCCCAGCAAAAAACAAAAAAAATCTCATCTTTCAGTGGAAGTTATTCAGCACCTACCCAGATTTAAGGTCGGTGATCCGCAGGCAGTTGGTGGAATCTAAACCGACACGGCCGTTGCGTACAACCGTGCAAAGTAACGGCCTCAGCTCGGGAGACATCCGGCTCAGGGCCAGCTCTGGAGAAAGGCTGTTCATGTTTCCAGTGAAGGCTCTTAATAGACAAAAATGACACAAATGTAATTATTAGTTTTGGATTCCAGAGAAGCTCTGGTGCTGTGATAATACCTCAGTATGTATAAAGTCCCTGTGTATTGGTTCAAAAATTGCGATTTGGTTCTGCATGTTGGTGTACTTCCTCTGGGAAACAGCAGGTTGAAACGTTTGGCTGATTTACACAACAGCATACGGTGTTCGGCGTTCAACACTGACTGGACGAATACAACTAGTGAACTAGCTAAATATGCTCAACAGTACAGATTTCAACAAGAGAATCTTTAAAAAAGGATTTCGCTCCAAAACCTTAATTATCAGCACTATGTTAGGCACTAATGGTGATGAAGGCTAACATTACTCACTAAAAGGCATCGGATATAGACACCTCTCACTTTACAAAGCTTCATAAATAAAAAGCTAAATATCCATCTATGTATCTATTTATTGAATGATGGAGCGATCCATCCATCCATCCATCTATCCATCTATCTATCTATCAAATGATCAATCCACCTATCCATCCATCCATCAATCTATCTATATATCGATTGATTGATCTATCCATCAATGTAGCTATCTATCAATTGTGCGATCCATCCATCAATCAAACAAGCAATCCATTCATCCATTCATCCCTTCATCTATCTATCTATCTATCTATCTATCTATCTATCTATCTATCTATCTATCTATCTATCTATTGTTTGATCTTTTCATCCATTTATCTAATTTTAATTCTATAGCTATTATAATCTGCTTTTATGCTGCAACATCATGCGAAAATACGAGGTATAACCAAGCAATTGTTTGTTTACGTTATTGTAAACAATAGTACTACTAGCACTACTATTGCTAATAATAATAAATAAAACAAAAACAACAACAATAGCCCTCTCTACGCATTCGATGTCAACAAATAAAAGCATGACACCCTATTTAATAAAACACATTTATTACAAACAGCTGCAGTTCAATTCAAAATATCAGAAATAAACCAAAACGCCAACATTTAACTTTCCATTCTACAGTTTAGTGCCAAGCTAACAAGCTAACAAGCTAAAGCATCCACTGCACAACAGCTATAGTGTTTTTCAGGGTTTTGTTTTTGCCAGTATTAAAACACACAATCATATTCCGCGACATTTTTTTCTGTACCTGTATCATAAATAAACACCACTACTTCATTTACAGAGGTAGCTAGCCGCTTAGCTGAAAACATTCACCACTTCCGGGTTGTTGTTTTGGGGTCCTTCGTGATGCTGTCTGTGCTAATGCCTGTTCTGCCTGGGGTTAATCACCACTACCAAGCACCTCCTCAACCGAGTTATCAATCCAAATAAATCAGACGGTGAATATGTCGTCTGTCCTAGATGAACAATATATTATTTGAGCAAAATAATATATAGGATGTTGTTTTTTTTTTAAATAGGAAACGCTATGGGTTTACCCGAAACGTGCTTATTCATACACCAGGCTCATGTCAGTTCAATATACACATACCACTGCTGTACACATGTGTGTGTCATAAAAGTACATGTGAGTTGAACTTAGGTTTATGAGCTGGTTGGGGTAATAGATTTATTCTGACAACACCTTTGGGACAGTAGGTACAATTTTTAGTGTATTTATATTTTACTTTGATTCCAGTACATTCTGAAATGCATTATGACTGGATTGAAATCTATGGTTTCAGTTAATACTGCTGAGAGTTACCTGTAGGCAGATATGACACATGAGATCTATAAGAAATGTAAAATGTATTAATTTGTCATGAAAGATTGTCATAAAAATAAAGCCATTTCAAAAGCCTGGTATAGTTCACACTGGGTGCTTATGTGAAATGCCTAGAACAGGGTCCATGTTTAATACAACACTTCTGCCATTATAGAGACAGACTGTCAAAGATCTGCATTAGATCTGATTTTAAAAGTCTTATGATTAAATGTGTTTCAGTATGATTTTATTTTTGTTGGAAAACAATATTGAAAGGACAGAATAGAAAAGCAGCACAGCATTTGTTATCAGTTTAGATTGCTTTTAATGAATTTTCTGATCCTCATATATTGTGCAAGGAAACTAGTCACAAATATGTGGAGTGTGGAAAATGTCAGGGTTCAGGAAAGTACCAGGGAGTACTTTTCCTTCTCTACATGATCGTATAATGTCGTTTTTGACCTGTAATATTAATTTTAAATATGAAAATAAGGGAAACGATTTGCGTCTAAGGAAGAATAGATTAGCAGCACAGCATTTCTTTTTATATCAATTAAATAAATTATAAATATAGATTGCTATTAATCAATTATTTGATCCTTATATGTTGCGGATTGCAGGAAAACTAGTCAAAGCTACAGGGTGTCTCAAAAATGTCAGGGACATTCTCTACAAATCTGTGTGATATTTTTAATATGAAAATAAGTTAAATATGTTTGAAAGGTGTCTAAGGACAGAATAGATTAGCAGCACAGCATTTCTTTTTATATAAATTAAATAAATTATAAATATAGATTGCTATTAATCAATTATTTGATCCTTATATGTTGCGAATTGCAGGGGAAAAAGTCACAACTACGGGGTGTTGAAGAGATCAGGAAGCAAGGAGAGCACCAGGAAGTACTCTTCCTTTTCTACGCTATTGTAATAATGTGATTTTTGACCTGTAATATAAATTTAAATATAAAAAAATAAAGGTGAAATAATTTTGAAAGACATCTCCTAAGGACAAAATAGAGAAGCAGCACAGCATTTTTTATTATATCAATTAAATTAAATGATACTTTTTTATTAAATTTTTTAGTACATTGCTGTTAATTGATAATTCGATCCTAATATGTTGCGGATTTCAGGGAAACTAGTCACAACTATGGGGTGTTGAAAATGTCAGGCAGCAAGGAGAGCACCAGGAAGTATGTTTCCTTCTCTACACTAACTTATAATGTGATTTTTGACCTGTATTATCAATTTAAAATATGATAATCAGTGTAAATGATTAATTAGTCCAAAATCACATATATGAACTTTAACTTCCATTGGTTCCATTTCAGTCTGTTATTAATTATTAATGTTTGAAGTCTGATAAGGCCCATCATAGTTCTGAAATTGTATCTTACAGATTTACAATCTGCTGTGTGAAAACAACCAGTCATTTTCCTGTAAGGTGTTATGCACATTAGTTAGATCTTTGTATAATCCAGTATACATTTTATCCCTCACTGTTATAGAAGGCGCTGTTACAAACCTTTGCCAATGCAGGTTTGCAGGCGTTAGACTTCACACTAGAATTCCTTAACGAAATACTTCAAGATCTATAACAGCATGTCCGAGACGTTTTATAGCTATAGCTACAGATTTATCGCATCCGCTACCTGATGTCTTGCTAATGTGTTGCAGGTTGAACAGAAAAACAGTAAATAAGGAAATCTAGGCTTTCCCATAACCAGCAGCCAAGCTTTTGCTCAGTGCCGGAGGACTTCTGCAGAGATTTGAGCAGATTAGCGCACTGTTATTCACATGTATAGCCCACATGCAGGGGATTGAATTAATGAAGGATTTTCTTGGCTGTCGTCAATCACGTCTGGAAATAATCACCCCAGGTGCAATAGGCACATGTCCAATATGGAGCACAATTAAAGCTATTTCGAACCTATTGAACATTCTTCTAACATGACAGGATGGTGAGAAGAGTAAGCAGGCAGTCTTTTAGAGAAAAAAAAATGGAATTCAAGATGCTTCCTGCATCTCAGATTGAAATCATAGCATTGGACATTTGTGTGTGTGTGTGTGTGTGTGTGTGTGTGTGTGTGTGTGTGTGTGTGTGACTTGATGCATTTTAATTCATTCCAGCGTCTCAGATGCCATTATATTCATGCAAGCAAATTCTACACAAAATCTGCTCCTCAAAATTTTGTCCTAATATTAAGTGGGTTTTTTTTTTCAATGATGCCTCTTACTGTTACTGCCTACTGTTTCCTATTCTCTCACTGCTGTACAAAATACAACATTCTACCTCAGGTTGCCTTCTTGCACTGTATGGTCACGTTTAGATAATTCCCTTCTGTGTTCATCTTTACATTGCACCTTTTACAGTATTATTGTAATATATATTGCACCTTTGGACTCCCCAAATACGTTTATTGTATAATTAGTTTATTTTACTTATTTATATTTGATTTATTTATATACATTACTATTTGCACTTCTGATTAGATGAAAATTGCATGTCGTTGGCCCTGTACTTGTATTCTGCACTGATACACTGATTTAAAAGTGTTGCTGGATAGATTATTTATTTGTGTGTGTGTGTGTGTGTGTGTGTGTGTGTGTGTGTGTGTGTGTGTGTGTGTCAGGATCAGGATCAGGATCAGGACATGGCTGAAGAGGTGGACATTGTAGTAGTCGGCTCATGTATGACCGATCTGGTCAGGTAATTCACACATCACACATTATATGCATGTGACAGGCACTTTAGCTATATTACCACTTTTACATAAGGAACAGCACACAGACTGAAGTGGAAGTAGTTCTGACAATAAGTGGAAGTAGAGGATCTTTCCATTAGGAGCTAAATGCAGCCCACATTCAGTAGACAGAGGAACTGTCTTCCGTCTGTTCGAGTTATTCATATTGTTCCAGAGGTGTGAATCACCACATACTGGACATGTCTCACGTCGGTACCATCTTTATTTTTTTTCCCCCAGTGTCAAGTGTCTTCTAGTCATGCTGACTAAAGCTAAAAACACATTTCTGAATGTTTAAAAAAAAAAAAAACAGAACTGTAGAAATTGTAAATGTGGTACTGTTTGTGTTTGAAGTATGAGGAGTGCAAACAGCTTTAATCTCAAATTGTGTTCAGTTAATAGAATTTCATGGTAATGTGCTGAACAATTAAATTAAATGATATACATTTTTAAATAATAAATTAACAGCAACAACGTTAAATCGTTTAACGTATGAACGTATTTCTTTGTGTGGATTTTTCTATCTATCTATCTATCTATCTATCTATCTATCTATCTATCTATCTATCTATCTATCTATCTATCTATCTATCTATCTATCTATCTATCTATCTATCTATCTATCTATCTATCTAGGGATAAATACAAAAAAACAACAAATGTAATATACACTATAAGGAGAAAAGTATTGGGACACCTGACTTTTGCAGTCATATGTGGTTCTTTCTCAAACTGTTACCACAAAGTTAGAGGTAAACAAATGTCTTTGCATGTGGTTGCATTACACTTTCGCTTTAATAGAACCAGAAGACCCGAACCTGTGCCATCATGTCAATGTTCCTTTACACAATGCAAGCTCTATTATGAGATGGTTTACATGGTTTGGAGTGGAAGATCTTGAGTGGTCTGCTATAGAGCTCTGACATCAGTCCTATTGAACACCTTTGGGATGAATTGTAACAATGACTGAACCCCAGGCCTCTTTACCCTGCATCAGTTCTGACTTTACTTACGCCCTTGGGGCTGAATGAGCCCAAATCTCCACAAGCTCACTCCAAAATCTCGTGGAACATCTTCCCAGAATTGAAAAGGTTCTTATAACAGCAAATGGAAACTAAATGTGGAATAGGATGTTCAAAAAAGCTCATACTAATCTTATAGTCAGGTGTCCAGAAACCTTTGTCCATATGGTGTCCTGTATATTTAGTTAGTTAGGGTCTCGTACAACAAAACAAACCATCAGACGACCCAAATAAACAATTTCAATGTTTAAAACAAGCAGCAAAATAGTAGTAGTATTGTTAATATTAATATTAGTAATATTATTCCATTATTGTTGCTGTTGCTATTGTTCATAGTGTTCATTGTGTACTACTACTACTACTAATAATGCTAGTTTGGCTTGTACTCTGACTTTACTTGTCATGTTGAAGTTAAATTGATTGCTGTGACATGAATGTTGCTCGGTATTTAAATCTCCATGTGAACTAGTTTCGAATTCAATTGTTAAACAGTGGAAAGTTGCAAGTTTCATGTCATGTTTAATGCCTTTTTTGCCTTACTTTTATATACTCAATAACTGTACATTTCTAAATATTAAGAGTCAAACTGAACACAATGATATGACTACCATATGGAGTTCAAACATGCTTGCATCCTCAACATCAGTGCTATAGATTTGCCTTGGTGTATATAATTAAAGATAGACTGCAGTTATATAAAGAAGCAACCAGGGACCAGGTTCTGTTCTATTACAGAGTGATCGAGAGAGTGTACACTTTGATGCGTACTTTACCGTTTGCATGTAATGCTTTAATAGGCAATAATATAAGCCTGTGGTTTGTTCAAATGTCTAAATGAGACACTCTGATTCACTGTGCTGGAACTTTCCAGAACCGAAGCATAGAAATGGCTGTATACAACATAGAGCGAGCAGTGTAGCGAACAAAAAAAATAGGCCAAGTTGACAAACTGGAGCACAGGATTCACCAGAAAGAAGTATTTTATTACATGAAATAATATCTTTAAATACATCTCATTTCTGTGTACAACATTTTTCTAATAATTATTGGTTATTTAGGGACTAATAAAAAATATTTTCTTGACGTTTCAACTTCATAAGTTAACTCTCAATTCATAATTTAACTCTATATCAGGTTCAGGTTTTAGCACTACAACATTGTAGAATATGTTCAGGTGGGGGTGAATACTTATGCAAAGAACAGGTTAACCGACCGTAGACAGTTAAAGATTGAAAACAACGCAATTTTTCCAGTCCTCAACTGTCAATTTTTGCTGCTGCAAGAATAACAGTCTTCTTGATTTGACATGCATTGTGTGATGCTTTTCTGCTCACCACAATTGTAAAGAGTGCCTGTTTCCTGTTATTGTATCCTTCCTGTGAGCTTGAACCATTCTTTCCATATTCTGATGCTTGGTGTGAAGCCTAACTGAAGTTCTTGACCTGTATCTGCACTAGCAGCATGAATAAAAAAGAAGTACATGTAGTCACATGACCTGGATATCACATAATCTCACTCTAGATCGTAGTGTAATCTGTACATACGTACAGTGATTCAGATTTACTATGGGGGTCAATAGCAAATTTAGGTAATGGTTTAATTAAGACTTTTCTCGGTATCTCCGATCAGGCATCTGTTCTCTGGTGACGTTTCAGTTCCTGCCACAGCTTTGCCAACTGGAAGTACACCAGGCTTTTCTTTTTTCTTCTTTTCTTTTTTTTTAGTTGAATTTCTTATCATAGCCCCCCCAATGTGCTATAGGTATAACTATAATCTTTCCCTCAGCATCCAAATGACTTGCTTTCTCTTTTATAGATGGCTCTGTAGTCATCATGATGCATTGACACCACCTTACCAATTCTTACCACAACATTCAGTGCTAAAGCTGGAATTAATTTTAATACAGTATAGTCAAGAAGAGAATAGATGGCATTGTATCGAAATAAAACGTTCCCAGGAATAATAATCCTGCATGTGTAAATATTTTTTATGAAGAAACTGGAAGAACATCTTGTTCAGGAGAAGCTTGGCCAAATAAGGGCACAAATAATATGCAACTATAGCATAGTGACCACGTCCTTGATGTGTGGGAGTGTGGATTTGGATTTGGTCCTGTACACACACACACACACACACACACACACACACACACACACACACACACACAAACAAACACACACATATCTGTGGAAATAATTACTATGTCATTTTAGCTACAAGTCAGGGCAAAGAGAAAAAAAAAACTCTGTTGTAAATGTTTTCTATTAAATGTCATACTTAGACTATGTGCAATTACCACAAACAAAGAGTTGACTTTTGTTTTGCTTTTAGTTGAAACTCTTGGAATGTAAGAGCAGGTTTTAGGTCCAGGCAATAGACCTTTATCTGAAATGCACTTTTCTAGAAAGCATTAAACTCTAAGTGTAGAAAACAACAAATGCAGTAGTGACATTGACAAATCTGCAAAAATGTAGTGTGATGCTTCTCCACCTCAACGTTACTTTCCATAACAGTGTGTCCTGATGTCTTACTCACATATACACACTAAAAGGCAAAGGTTCGTGAACACGTGACCGCAAGATTGGTATGTCCTTTTATTGTTATTAGAATTATTTTTATTATTACTAGTACTATATCCCAAACAACTTATTAAAAAAAATATGAATAGCAACAGCAACAATATAAAATAAAATAAAACTAATAATCATTTGCTGCTTGTTTTAAACTTAAAACTTTATTTATCTGATGTTTTGTTTAGTACAAGAACCCAACAAATTAATATACGGATTTATATATGGACAGAAGTAAGATTCGTATGTGCTTTTTGAACTTCTCATTCCACATTTAGTCCCAATTTGCTGTTATAATTCCTTTATTTCACTGGGAAGATGTTCCACTGGATTTTCCAGGAGATTTGTGATCATTCAGACACAACAGCATGAGTATAGGTACTGATGTAGGTGAGGTGAGGTGAGGAGGCCTGGGGTGCAGTCAGTGTTCCAAAAGGGTTGAGGACAGAGGGTTGAGGTCAGAGCTCAAAAGCAGGTCACTCAGGATTTTCCACTCCAATGTATGTAAAGCATATGTTCATGGAGCTGGGTTTGTGCACAGGGCCATGGTCATGCAACAGATTTAGGTCTCCGAGTTCATCTAAAGGGAAGCTTGAATGCTATTGTTGGTATGTAAAAGGTCCTTTAAAAAAGGATTTTTTCATTACAATTAAACTGTTCTTCGTCATATGTGAATAAACGTCTTTTATTTGTCTTCTAGCACGTTTTTAGTTCCATGTTCTATAATTTTTTTTATAAAAGGGGTTCCAGTTTTTATCGGTGATAATCGTGTACACTACACAGGTTACAGTCATCAGGTAGCTATAAGGGATTAGGCTGAAAAAAAGCCGGAGTATCACTTTAATCAGACACGAGCACCTCTCAGCCTGCTCTTTCCAGCAGTCATGCAGATGGGTGCTTGCCCACGCAGAAAAGTAATATCTTAAGAATCATCAACAGCTCTGTCTACTTTTCCCTGTTAATCTTTCAGCAGAGGTACTATCGCTTTCTCAATTTCGTGACATTTTCAGGAGCAAGCAGGCACATTAATCCTATGTGGCCTCATTTGTCCTTTTTTTTTTCTCCTGTTTTCTTGAAAGTGACTAAAAATCCAGATAGTGACTTTGCCCATTAAAAGCCAGACGCTGCATCAAGTCTGAACGTCTTGCTTTTATTCATTTATTTATTTTTCGCTCGCAGCTAATCAAAAGGGACGCATGACTTTGAAGTATAAAATCCAGTTTCATTTTAAGCGTTAAGCTGGTCTGCGTGGTGGTACACGCGTCTGCGACCGAACCATCCATCTCATGTTTAGGCCAGAGGGGGCCACCTACTGATCATCTGAGCAGCTCGAGCATTCACATCCTCTCATGTTGAGCAAGCAAGCAATGATTCGGCACTACCACTACAAGTACCATTTTAGTACTATGTTGGGAAGGTGTGTGGAACGGAAATACAGTCAGAAAGTCCTTGCTGCTGAAAAACCTCTTGCTGTGGAATCAAAATCGCTTTTGTTTACAGTATAAATAATAACTAAGATCACTAAGATCTTCCATTGTTGACGCTCGATTATTTGTATGAGTCAGGCTGTAAGAAGCAGCGAAGGTTTTCTCTGAAAATAAACACTTTGTTTTGTGTCGGCCCTGTGGGTTCAAAGTCTTGCGCAAAGCCGCACCAGTGGTTTCCCACCCTTTCTTTGTGGAAATAGAGAAAAGGATGTAAACAGCAACCCACTGCACGACTCACGTCACCACACACCTGTTTGCGGTCCCGTGGCTCAGGAGAGTCACAGAGTGTGTCGATGTTTGCTACATGACTGATCGAAAGCTCAGACACTCCTACCACAGACTGAACAAGCCTTTAAATCTTAAGCAAGGATCAGATATGATACGCAAAAGCTTTCATTTTAAAACAATTAATAAATAAATGAGAGGATTTTTGAAATTTTTTTGTGGTTTCTGAGGTAAATATTTAGGTGTTTACATAATGCATGTTGTAGCTCGTTAAGTTATTGGAAGGTTCTTCAAAAAACAGAAGTGTGTATTTAAGTTTTTCCTTTAGCCTCGTTTTATGATTTGGATTTTTGCCTAAATCAACTTTTTTTCTTTGAGAATGCTTTCTGAATCTGTGTCTGTCTTTGTGTTGGGATTTGTGAACTTTGTGTTAGGTTTAAGGTACAGGTATAGGGTATTTGTGAGACTAGGGCAGGTGTGCCTAGCATTATCTGACTCCAGACGCTGACTCACTCAGACCAGTCTGTGTTGGGATTTTGTGTGTCTATATTTGTGTTTTATTTGTATAATTTCTTTTTTAAATCAGTGTTTT
Organism: Silurus aristotelis; assembly: GCF_946808225.1. Lineage (NCBI taxonomy): Eukaryota > Metazoa > Chordata > Actinopteri > Siluriformes > Siluridae > Silurus > Silurus aristotelis. Next base: position 26,324,802 of record NC_139579.1, read on the forward strand.
TCATTGTGTTAAGATTTTAGAATTTGTCTATATTTGTGTTAGAATTCAGGAATTTGTATCTATCTTTGTGTTAATTTTGTAAGGAAAAGTTTGTGTGAGGATCTGAGACCTAGCAGCTTTGTGCTAGATCTTAAAATGATTGTGTTTTTTATATTTGTGTGTGATTCTTTTTAGAATCAGTTCCTTTGTGTTACAGTTGGATCTAATTATTGTGTTAAATTTTTAGAATTTGTGCCTGTCTTTTTATTAGGATTTCAGAATTTGTATATACATTTGTGTTATAATTGAAAAAATTGTGTGTCAATCTTTGTGTTGGAATTTAGGAATTTGTGTCTATGTTTGTGTGAGGATCTGAGACTTTTTAGACTTTTTAGCTTTTTAGAATTGTGTTGTAATTCAGGAATTTGTGTCAATCTTTTTCAGGAATTTCTGTCTATTATCTAAGAATTCTTTGTGTTAGGATTTGGAAATTTGTGTCAATCTTTGTGTTAGGATTTGCAAATTTGTACCTATTTTTCTGTTGTTGTTTTTTTTTTTTTACATAATCAATGTCTGTCTGTAGGAGAATTTGAGACTTAGTATTTACTACTGAGTAGTTTTTAGAATCAATGCCTATCTATGCTTTGTGTCAGGATTTGAGAATCTGTGTCAATCTTTGTGTTAGCATTACAGAATTAAAACTTACTTTGAGGTGTAGGTACAGCATTAATCACATGCATTAATACTTAAGTCATTAAAAGGTTCCCACAAGAAAAAAACAAACATTTGTGTGTTTGTGTGTAAGAGACAAGGGCAGTGGACTAGGTGTGGTTCATCTTACCTGACTCTAGACGCTGACTCAATCAGACCTCATTAGATTTAAGGCTCTGTATCGTATGACAGATGTCACTGGCGCACATACATTCCTCCTACAGAACTGGATTACATCACGGTCCTTCTACTGCAACTTAATTATAGATTTCAGGCTTTCTTTGTTGAAGTCCATGTGGGAGGCTGTTTTACATAAAAGCTATACCTGTCAGTGCCTTTGCCCTGTCTACTGTTAGATAGTATGAAACCAAGCATGTACATGTGTTTATGTTGAAGGCAGCAAATTATACATTTTAATGTTTAGGATAGACTACATGACAAGGTAATACCAAGATCAGGATACCTAAAATCCCATTATATCATACAGCAGTTAAACTCCTGAATCCGTTCTAACTCCTTATAACATTCCACATTATTAAATGGAACTTACTGGTCTATAAGATGAAGAAAACACCTCAGGACATGCCATTATCGGTGGTAACAGTGCAGCAGAACACCACACATTGGTTAATTATTTTACTGTAAAAGCACTTCCTGTTTGATTTTTTTTGTGTGGGTAATATTATTGGTACTTATATAATTCTGTTTGGAGTATAATTTTTCTGATCAGTAGTGAGGTGGTGGCTCAGAGGTTAAGGCTTTTGACTCTAGATAGGATGGTCATAAGTTCTGGGCCCTTGAGTGAGGCCCTTATACCTCAACTTCTCAGTTGTAAGTACCTCAGAAGGCAAAGGGTATAAAGTCATCTACCAAAGGACATAAAAGTAAATACTTTATTATTCCTAAAGCAAATAGTTGCATGTTGGATGTTGCAATCTGTTTTGCACCAGTGACATAATTTGTTCCTCATTTTCCATGGTAACCATTTCTTATTTTGGAAGATGTAGAACAAAAATAGCACTGATCCCATTTTGACCTTGTTGACACTCAAGACACGTGAATATAAAAAGTCAGTCAGATTATTGAGCAAAATTAACACAATTTCTTCTGGCCCATTTACTTCAGTGCTAAATATATCTTTAAGAAGCTGCTGAGAGCAAAAGTTTATATACCCTTTATACCAATTTGGGAAGACATTAAATTTAACTTGTCTTGATTCCTTCGCAAGTTCACGAATGGAAAAATAGTGTAGCTTGAAATAAAGGTTTCAGATTAAAGGAAAAGAAAGAATGTTTCTTAGTAAGGTGGTGGACAAACACCTGGCACATGTCTATAGAGAGTTCTTTGCTTTGGATGAATGATCATCAAAATCTTTCATAGGTGTTTAGTCGGGTTGAGTGTTGGGGATGGTGTGGAGTGGATGGAGTGCTTAGCATATTAGTTGCACTATTTTATCTTTATAAAGTATAATTTAACACAGAGTCATGTGGATGTGGGTGTGGTCATCGTAGTAGAGGTCACTCCCATTCCGCTGGAAATATTTCAGTACAGGATAATGGTGTTCAGCCACAAAATCAAATTACTGTCAAAAGTATAGAACGTAACCTCTCAAAAAATTTATAAAATGTACAAGAAAAGAAGAAAAATTTTCTAAAACCTGAATACCAAAAAAAGGCAAATTCAGCAACAGTTTTTTGTTTCTTTTTACTTTTATCATGGTTTATAAATGTGCTGCCAGATTTTTTTTAATGATTTTCTTTAAGCTTTTGTTTGGAGATGGGGCTTATTAGCACTATACTCTCATTGCCTGGAGAGAACTAGAGATTTGGCATGAGCGCATACTGGATATGGTTCATTAAGCAGTTAATTATAAGTAATAAGTTAGATATGACTTCACAAACCTCAAATATGAATTTGAAACTAATGTATAACTAAGGAAGTCAGTAATTGTTCATTATAAAGTATAAGCACTAATATAAGATAAAATAAGATATACCTGAAATAACTTACTTTCTTCGTTATATATTAGTTTATAATTCATATTTGAGGTTTGTGTAGTCGCATCCCACTTATTACTTTTAATGAACTGGTTAATGAACCATATCCAGAATTCTCTAGTGCCAAATCTCTGATTCTCTCCAGGCAATGAGAGTATAGCGCTGATAATAACTTTACACTATACAGAGATAACTATGCAGAGGTAACTATACAGCTATAACTATAGTATTGCATCCAGAATCATTTCCCAAAATGTGGTGAAGTCTCCACTACTGTTTAATGCTTATGGGGCAAATATTTTTTTTCCATAAAAGTACAAATTTGAATTGATTTGATTTGCAGTGATGCTCGGAACCAGAACTTATCCACAAAATGCCTCAGCACCTAGGCATCTTTTTTACTTTAATTTATTTACTCTGAATGACATCTGTATTATGTAGAGGAAAAATCTAAATTGCATGAATTAAAAAATATCTTGTATTTCCTTTCTAATCGTTTTTTGTTTTTTTGGGTTTTTCCCCCAATTTTTTAGATTGTGGAATTGTAGGATTTTTACTGGTTGTGTGTGTATATATATATATATATATATATATATATATATATATATATATATATATATATATATATATATTTATATCGTAATTTCCGGACTATTAAGTGCACCCAAATATAAGCCGCACCCACTGAATTTTATAAAGATTTTTATTTTTAACATAAATACGCCGCACCTGTCTATAAGCCGCAGGTGTCTACACTGAAACTAATGAACTTTACACAGGCTTTAACGAAAGACAGTGTCTGTTACACGACTTGTATGTAAACAGTAGCCTACCAAGAAAGTCATTGTTCACTGTCTTCCTTCTTCCTTTCACAACAATTTCTCTCGGGAGTTTTTCTTTTGGCACCGGCGTGCGTTTAAAAATCGTAAGAATCTTTTCTCCTGATGCCGTGCAGCTCAGAACACAGGTGAAGTGTGTTTTTTCATGCCCGGTTGTTTTCAGCGTGACGAATGATTCGCATTTCCTGTAGACAGTCCGAGTGAGCGGCAGGTCAAACGTCAGAGGAACCTCATCCATATTTATGATGTGGTGCGGCCTGATTCAGTGGGAGCGCATCTGATTTAATATAAAGAGTTTCATTGGTTCACCTGAACCCGTTCGCCAATTTCATTGGTCTAATGTTATGGGGCTCAGTTTTTTGGCTTGAAGCTTGTGAAACCGGGAAAAACCCAGGAAAAATCCATAAATTAGCCACTTCATTGTTTAAGCCGCAGGGTTCAAAGAGTGGGGAATAAAGGAGCGGCTTATAGTCCGGAAAATACGGTATATGTGTGTATGATTTTTTAACTATTTATTTGTATGATACAGCTGCAAATAAGTATTTGAACACCTGAGAAAGTCAATGTTAATATTTGGTACAGTAGCCTTTGTTTGCAATTACAGAGGTCAAACGTTTCCTGTAGTTCTTTCACCAGGTTTGCACACACTGCAGGAGGGATTTTGGCCCACTCCTCCACACAGATCTTCTCTAGATCAGTCAGGTTTCTGGCCTGTCGCTGAGTAACACGGAGTTTGAGCTCCCTCCAAAGATTCTCTATTGGGTTTAGGTCTGGAGACTGGCTAGGCCACGCCAGAACCTTGATATGCTTCTTACAGAGCCACTCCTTGGTTATCCTGGCTGTGTGCTTTGGGTCATTGTCATGTTGGAAGACCCAGCCTCGACCCATCTTCAATGTTCTAACTGAGGGAAGGAGGTTGTTCCCCAAAATCTCGCAATACATGGCCCCGGTCATCCTCTCCTTAATACAGTGCAGTCGCCCTGTCCCATGTGCAGAAAAACACCCCCAAAGCATGATGCTACCACCCCCATGTTTCACAGTAGGGATGGTGTTCTTGGGATGGTACTCATCATTCTTCTTCCTCCAAACACGTTTAGTGGAATTATGACCCAAAAGTTCTATTTTGGTCTCATCTGACCACATGACTTTCTCCCATGACTCCTCTGGATCATCCAAATGGTCATTGGCAAACTTAAGACGTGCCTGGACATGTGCTGGTTTAAGCAGGGGAACCTTCCGTGCCATGCATGATTACAAACCATGGCGTTTTAGTGTATTACCAACAGTAACCTTGGAAACAGTGGTCCCAGCTCTTTTCAGGTCATTGACCAGCTCCTCCCGTGTAGTTCTGGGCTGATTTCTCACCTTCCTTAGGATCAATGAGACCCCACGAGGTGAGATCTTGCATGGAGCCCCAGTCCGAGGGAGATTGACAGTCATGTTTAGCTTCTTCCATTTTCTAATGATTGCTCCAACAGTGGACCTTTTTTCACCAAGCTGCTTGGCAATTTCCCCGTAGCCCTTTCCAGCCTTGTGGAGGTGTACAATTTTGTCTCTAGTGTCTTTGGACAGCTCTTTGGTGTTGGCCATGTTAGTAGTTGGATTCTTACTGATTGTATGGGGTGGACAGGTGTCTTTATGCAGCTAACGACCTCAAACAGGTGCATCTAATTTAGGATAATAAATGTAGTGGAGGTGGACATTTTAAAGGCAGACTAACAGGTCTTTGAGGGTCAGAATTCTAGTTGATAGACAGGTGTTCAAATACTTATTTGCAGCTGTATCATACAAATAAATAGTTAAAAACATCATACATTGTGATTTCTGTTTTTTTTTTTTTTTTAGATTATGTCTCTCACAGTGGACATGCACCTACGATGACAATTTCAGACCCCTCCATGATTTCTAAGTGGGAGAACTTGCAAAATAGCAGAGTGTTCAAATACTTATTTTCCTCACTGTATATATATACGAGAGGGATGTGCACTATAAAAAAAAACACTATATATATGCGCATATATATAGTGTTTTTTTATAGTGCACATCCCTCTCGCCTTTGTAGTAGAGTAAAAAAAAAAATAGAAAGTTTTATATATATATATATATATATAAAACTCTATTTTTTTTTTTTTACTTTACTACAAAGCGAGAGGAATGTGCACTTTTGCACTGATTTACCCCATTACACATGTTCGCCTTTGGTATTTTTGTTTTAAAAAATTACTTCAAGTATGCCTTTCAATCCGATAGAATGTCGACACGTTAGTCATATGTTTTTTGTTTGCTTTCCCGCAACTCTGAATAAACCAAAGCAACTTCCTTTGCCTTGACAACAAGCTCATTAACATCACTGTCCAGAGCAAGATCCCCCAGATTACTGGAAGGCAGGTAACTAAAAGTTTTTTTTTTTCATCCTAATAATATTACTGTAAAAGACCCTCTTTAAACATCACCAGCCGAGCAGAAAAAAAACAAGTTTATCTGCACCCTCTTCCACCATCAAAAACACACACTTACCCAGGACCTGGACCAGAGCCAGGCCATAACTTTTTTTGGTTAAGTGGTTTTGTTTTCTTCTTCTTTTTCTTCTTCAATAGACTGAGTAATGGCTGCCCGTTCGGCTTGGGTGAGAAATACACAGACCTCGTTTTGTAATGTCACGCATTGCAGCAATTACCTTTTTTTTTATTTTGGAGTTCAGAGACCTAGCCTTATATTTAGGAGATTTAGGGATGGCAGAGCGTGATGTTTTCACTCATAAACAGCACTTATAAGCATTTATTCCAGGAAATGCTCACCCTCCGGTCTCCCCCACCTCATTTCAGTGTGTTGCTGGTAAACGAGTGAACTTTAAAGTGCAAGAAATCTGTATGCGTTTTAGTACATGAATCACATTACATACATTACTCAACCAGCTGCAGTGAATCACCGGATCGCTTCTGAAACATCAAAAACACGGATACGAATATGTCCTGTCTGATGAATCAACATGCAAATGAAACATTTAGGGAGCCTGACTGTTAAATTCTCTTCATCACTAAATTCTCTTAATCAGATCCGCATGAGCAAACAGATGTTCTTGTCATATTACACCCTGACAAGGTGCCTCCTTTTACATGCCTGTTTATTATTTGAGTGATTAGATTTTTTTCAATAGCAACACATCCCAAGGGGATTTATCTCTGTACCAAAGCCAACAATAAATATTGTTATAGTGTTACAGTATTACAGTGAATGCACATTAAATACTAAAAAAATCCACATTACATGCACATGGAGGTCAAAATTGCCTAGAACAGTAGGGAGTGCTGATTGCTGGATAATACAGCGATGTTAACCAATTAACTAATGGAATTGCAAATGCTGTGGCGACATGGGGTTCTGTATTGGTGCCATGTGACGTCACATCCACCAAGATATACAAAATTCTGGAAACATGAACATGTGATATGTCAAAATGTTGGGGAGAGTGAATTGAGAGGTGACATAGTGACGTCACTGACCACGCCCCAACAGAAAATAATAGACATCAAAACACTTGGCACATGAAGGAGATGGTGCTTATGGTGCTTTGCAATAGCAATGAAGCATGTCTTGGGATTGCTTTTACACCATTATGCACCCACTCATTTTTCCTCTCCAGAAAAATTTAAATTTTAATTAGATTTAAAATTGCAAAACATCAATAGACCAAATTAGGCTACACGTCTACACTAATCCAGATAAATTTGAAAATGACGTTCAAAAACGATCCACGTCCACACTTTGTTCTCACTCGTTTTGAAACAATAGTTTTTTGGCTTTCATTTACTTTCCGGCTCTTTGAAACGTCGCGGCGATGACTAAAAAATGCGTCATCATTTTCGAAAGCCTTCGTTTTCACAGTCCACAATGCAATGCAAAAACTGCATTTTCAAAAAGCAAAATTTCTTAGAATAAAAAGCCCATTTCACTGTGGACGGGAGGCTAGAACAGAGAAAAAATATGCGTTTTCAAATGAAAATGCCTTAGTGTGGACATAGCCTTAGTTGTTGTTATCATGTAAATTATATCAGCTGTAAACAAATTGTAATAAAATTGAAATAAATTTCACCTCACGGAAAATTTTACCAAATCAACTTAATCTGTACAGCATACTTTAATCCTATTGATCATCTTACAATATGTTAATCATTACTATAAAACCAATAATGTATTATGATGTAATGTATAATGTATTGTGTCTTAAACCTAAACTTAATGAAAAAGAAACAGTGTAGTTTGACCATCTTGATTTCTTGCTTTCGTGAACTCTATGTTTTGTATTATATGTATAACATATATGTATTTTGTTATAGCCAGGCACCTCGGCTGCCCAAAGCTGGAGAGACAATACATGGACACAAGTTTTTAATCGGTTTTGGTGGCAAAGGAGCAAACCAGTGCGTCCAGGCTGCTCGCCTCGGAGCCAAGACTGCGATGGTGTGCAAGGTACAAAACAACATCAAGAGACTCATTTCCTGCTGTCGGCGTGTCTCAGGCCGAGCCTTTATGTACACGCAGAGCGGGTTATTTCAGCCCTGTTTTATTAGATCCACACCACTGAGCTGCTTTTCCCTTATTGTTCGCTTGTACCTGCCATACTGAGCAGTAATAAAGTAGTGTATTTGTCTGTACAAAGAGCCCCGATCAATACTGAAATATGCACAGTGCAAAAATAGCCCCGCAAAGCTCACTTTCACAAGCTCTGAAACAGGAGTTGCACTTCAAAGTCAGGGGCGTCAGGTAGAAAAGTGAAGCGGCCTTGGCGTGTCTTTAACAGCGTGGGATAAAAGGAGCCCCGGTGGGCAGAAACGGACCCCTCCACCCTTTCTGAGAGAGAGAGAGAGAGAGAGAGAGGTGCGGTGGTTTAGAAGTCGGTCGGTAGCGAGGAGGCGTTTGGGTGGGGTGATTATGTCTGGAAGGCTTGGCTGGATTTAGTAATACACAGGGAGAAAAGTATTGTTTCAAGTTCATTGTATTCATCAAACTTATCTGTTCTTGTGTCCTATTTTATTTCCTATTTCTTCTATTGCAATCAGGATTCGCTCCGGGATCTTAACAAGTTAAACAAGTACGCAAAATGCAGCCAGGATATGTTTTGTTATTGCAAAATGCACATGTAATGAACCTCCATTATTTATCTTTACAAATGGACTTCTGAATCACTTGTGACTGTATTCAATTGTTTAAACATTAGAAATATTCAAATACAGATTTATTCTTATTTAATTTTATTAATACATTTTATTGCATGGTACAGCATTCACAAGATTTTAATACACACTTAAATACAGATTTCAACTTTATTTAATTTTATGCTATTTAATTTGGAAGACTTTTAATCCTTACTTTCATAATTGCACAAAGTACCTGTTAAAAGTGTGGAAACACAGAGTCTTCTATAGTGTTTGAGAGATACGCATGTTTGTTCAGTTCATTTACAAAAAACTAGGTCATTTAATGGTCCAAACAAATCTGTAAATGTACAGTACTGGTGCTAAACTTTATATATTTTTTTAAAATCCTCCATTAGCATGAACTGTTTATTTTTACAAACAGGCTGAAATATTTTGTAAAACAGTAATACTTTTGGAAAACTTGCGAATTAAGGTATTTTTTTAACCTTGCAATCCAGTTCATCCCAGAGCAGTTCAATAGAATTTAGGTGCTCTGACTGGGCAGACGATTCCATGATAGATAATACTCTGGCCAAATGTTACACATACAGGGCTTATATGCATGGAGATGGACCATGTTGGTTCGGTATTCATTTCACCTGGAATAAGTATCTGACCTTCCCTGCAACAAAACAACCCAAAACCATTAAGCTTCCATCTCCATGTTAGACTGCGTGTGTGGGGCAGTCTGCTCACATTTTCTCCCCAGTTCTTATGTAAGTTCTTTCATTTGAGCCAAAATGTGGCAGGTGGCAGGTTAGTGGTTAAGTCATTGGACTTTTGATCTGATGGTCATGAGTTCAAATCCCAGCCACAACAGCTGTAACTTCTGGGCCCCTGAGCAAGACCCTTAAACCCCATAGCTCCCTGGTTGTATTAATAAAATAAATGTAAGTAGTTCTGTATTAGGGCGTCTGCCAAATGCCGTAAATGTAAAACATTTGGACTCATCTGTCTATAGGAGTTTCTTCTATACATTTACTGTCCGAATCTTGTGTGTGTTTGCCTTTTGCTAAGTTTGTTGCATTTAAATTAAAGGAACCTGAATGTCTCAAAATTATGAAATTACAGGGATTATACATTTTCTTTTAGTCTCCAGGCAGTTAATGAATAAGGCTTTGACACATAGCATTGAATAATAATACACTGGTTCACTGGTTATTTCTCTGCCTGTTTATATACATTATCATGTATAGTATGCTGTCACTTGCGCTTTAGATATATATATATCTACATCACCTTCTGGATTGTTTCACCCAAGTTCACTTTGTGCCTTTTGACACAACATTTCAGATGTGGGTCTGTAGAAAGGCGCAGCACTTAATAACCTCAATTGCAACTTTCCCGTCCTCCTCAGGTTGGAAAAGACTTTTTCGGGAGCAGCTATATTCAGAATTTCAAAGAGAATGCCGTATGCACAGGTAATACATTTGCAAACCTGACGCGTGGCTTTAACTGAGCGCAGTGTCACTTTGACATAGCATATGGAGTCATGCGTTCTGCACTGTGTTTAATTTGATAACTGAGTTTTTTTTCTTTTGCCTATCCCCGTGCAGCTTTTGTGACTCAGACGGCTGAAGCCATGACGGGAGCTGCCTCCATCATCGTAAACGATGCAGGTAGTGTGAATTTGCTGAGTGTGCGGTGCCCTGTTGTACCAGCAGCATCTAAAATAACACAAAGTGCACTTCTGAATGAAGCACAAATGAGTGCGGTCCTCGGCACCCGGGGGTGGTTCAGGTCATCACCCACGCCGAATAGTTTATAGCCGCTTAGCTTTATTTAGCACTGCTGGAGGTGGGGTGGCTGACATAATCAGCCTGGTGCTAAATGCACGGCCTGTTGCGCTTCAAATGTCACTAATCACAGCTTTAACAGAGACTCCAACTCGGTGGAGATCCATAAGCCTCTCAGGGGGGCTTACGAGTAACGTCATCGACCATCACCATAACAACCTGCAGATCCCATAGTGTCCCAGCTTCCTGCACTTAAGTCACAGTGACTCGAGCACGATTATATTGTAAAGTGGTGCTTTTGAAATATTGAAAGAAATTCAGTCTAGCTAAACTTAAATTCTTTCACGCGTTGTATATGCAGGTGAGAACGCTATAGTGATTGTAGCAGGTGCCAACATGCTGCTGGGGGAGGAGGAGCTGGAGCAGGCACGCTCCGCCCTGGCTAAAGCCAAAGTGCTGCTCTGCCAGCTGGAGATCAGCTCACACATCTCACTACAGGCTCTGAGAATGGCCCGACAATGCAACGGTCAGTCTGTGTATGTGTGCATGTGTGTATGGGCCATAAAAATCAAAACCAAGCTCAATTTAGTAAAATATTAAGCTATTAATGGTCCTAACATCAAACCATTGGTCAGGAAATGGGCAAGAATGAAAGAAATTGATAGCATAGTATGGGATACTAACTTTTTTCATATTTTCCTTTTCCATTTCCAGAAGAATCAATGTTGAGAAAGCAGCTGATAAGCAATAAACATTGACGTGTTAAAATTTACTTTAAACATTTTAATCATTACCATGATGAATACATGATTGACTTTCCCAGTTTCAAACTTTTCCCCAAACAGTACAGTAAATGCAAATGGTGGCACATGAGGTCTCAGAAGTGCCTCTGTTTCATTCTTGCTCAACCAATCATTTGTTGTTAAGAATTTATATTTATTTATTTATTTATTTATGGTATAAAGGGAGTGTGTGAGTGTAGGTATGTGTGTTTGTGCATGAACTGAAAACTGACATCGATAGTCAATTTATCTTGTAGTGTATTTATGTTGTAGTTCCTATTTAAAAATCACTGTATTAAATCAAATTCAAACTTTGTCACATAAACATCCATACAGAGTACGAAAAGCTTTTTTACGACTGTCCAACATGAAAGCAGGAAAAATAGACATAAAATATAAGGATAAAAAATTTTATCAATACAATAAGTATATTAAATGTATAGTATAACTAAAAAGTATAGCAATAAGGTTAAAAATTATATATATATATATATATATATATATATATATATATATATATATATATATATATATATATATATATATATATATATATATAAAACTGTGGAACCTCAATACTCGTGACCTTGATAGTTCTCACGAGTAACTCGCGAAAAATCTGATAGTTTGCGAAGTTCGGAGTAACATTTCAAAACAGAGTTTGTACTAATAAATGACATAAAAAAATTTAAAAAACTATTTTATTATTCAATTATTCATTTAAAGTAGTAAATAAAACATTTATGACAAGAAATTCACAATTTTTGTTGAGTTTACAGTAAAGTACATGTACAATTCCCCTTGAAAAAAGAGAGAGTCAAAACCTCATATATATATATATATATATATATATATATATATATATATATATATATATATATATATATATATATACACAAAATGCACATTTGTCCTTAAAGTGTCCATGTTTTGGTATAAGGTGACATGACACTGTTCTGTGCCAGTACCGAAAATAATTCTTCAGCGAAGGAAAAGTGAGACGGAGAGAGAAGTCCAGGTACTAGTTGCTGGGTGTGTCCTGGTTTAGACACCGAATGGCCTGCGGGAAGAAGCTTCTTCTCATTTTCTCTTATTACAAGTAAATGTATTAATACATTTAATCATATTTTTATTACTATAGAATATATATACTAAATATCAGTGGTGGGCCGTGCATTTGGTACCTGGGCCTTCAGTAAAGACTTACCCGAATTAATCCAACTCTTCATACCACCACTATCACATCGCGACTATATAAACCATCAATAATATACAAAAACGCAATATAAAATGTGTGGCATTATATCTATATTTCAATATTTGTCTAATAACAAGACAAGAAATAAAAAGTTTAATAAAATACAATATACTCATCCGAGATGCAGACTCAAAATTTGCACCGCTCCCCAGAGGCTGTATCCAATGATACGGATGTATTCACTGGTCTGGAAATGGTGAACAAACCCTTTCCCGAGTTAACACAAGCTAGCTAGCTTCAGAGTTGGCCGACCTCCTCACAATGTCTACCTTTTCTTAAAAAATGTATTTTTAAGTGTGTCTGAGACCAAATCAATTTCTCTTCCTCCATAGGCATTAAAAAAGTTGCACTCAGATGTATTAATGTGTGCAGAGCTACAGACGTGTTTTGCCAGTCAAACTTGGCTGTAACAGTTTAGCTCTGACCAACCAATCAGAAAAGGAAAAAATTCTGTTTCAGCTAGCTGGCCCTGTGAGGCAAATATGAAATCTGATTGGTTAAAGAAACAGACCCATTGATAATATTCTCTATGGTAAAAAAAAGTCCAGCAGTACAGACTTTGAAGGCACTGGACAGATTAAATTGACATGTCAGCACATAGAGGCTGAAATCTGATTGGACAAAAAAATCTAACATCCACATACACGTACTGGAAGCAGTGCAGCCAAGAGAAACGCTATGAAATCAAGAAAATAAACTGTTGGGAATAAATTAATACAATTTCATGGAACAAATATTAGAATTTAGGTTGTAAATGTAGGTCAGTGCTTCTGATAGTGCTTCAAAATTGGTGCTAGGGAACTAAGAACATATTGCACATAATATTATATTGCACATACTGTAATATGATATTGCACATGATGTAATATTGCACATGGTATGGTATTGCACATTGTTTGATGTTGATCTTGTGATAAATAATTTTGCAATGTTAACATTAAAAATATATATATTTTCTCTGTCCTTTTAACCTCACTGCAATTGGGCCATGCTAAAAAAAATAAAAATAAAGAAAAGGGAGTATTAATTATTAATTAACAAATGGCATATACCTTTGTCATTTCCTTTTTTCGTATGTTTTTTTTCTTGTTATAGAGCTATATCAGCCTCGTTTTAATATAATTAATGATTAATTTTTCATAATATACTTTTTAATAATATATACAGAAAACATGCCCGAACTTAAACTATGCCATATATGAAAAGAAGGCAAAAAGGGGAAACAATTACACTGACACAGATCTTAATTTCTAACATTATAATAACATTTTTATGTTTTATTTTTAAGCTGCAAATAATTTGGCAATACTTCTCTATGTGACCAGGCTTTCAGACTAATGAACCTGAAAAAATTGTAAACTGAGATGCAAACTAAATCACAGCAGCCTATTAGGCTGCAGCCTAATTTGGAAAAACTTCAGAAGGACCAGGTTCATGTCGCTCATTAGAGGTAAATAATATTGCAAGCATATAGCTGTACTGCTTATTGCCTGAATAGCTGAATAGCTGCATCAGGCATTGGACTCTATTGTGCTATAGGTTTTATTGAACTAGAAAAAAATAAAACTGCATTAGTTAGGCTGTTTACAGAGTCATTTTCTTTTTCTCTTATGTATAATATTTGTTTCTAAATATTATAATAAATGAAGGGGGCCATAGTAATGCAACATTAGCCCATGGCCATCAATTAAATTTGTTGTCTTTCATAGAAAAAACTGCTACAGGCAAATAACAAATACAAATAAGTATGCAGTCTGTTTGGTTGTCTACAACTTAAATGTGCACACAGTTGAAGACATGTTTAAATTATAACAATTGTGAATTCGTTTGTGGTTGGTTTGCACCACCCCCTCCTCCGCTCCAATCATTTTTCAATAAAAAGATTCAAATATGTATATTTTACAGTTTATCTTATTAAAGGGATTCCAAGAAGTATTCACATATAACAAATCCAATCATGAATCCAACAGAAAACGATTTGTCATGACTCTTTGGATCTACAGAGATGATCCGAAGGAGACAGGGGAAAAGCTGGCATAGTTTGAAAAGAAATGTCAAGAAGAATGGGCCAAGCGGAGATAGAAGAGATGTAGCAGATATAATTGGGATTTCAGAAAGCTGCTCAAAAGAAACAAAAAAAGACATTACAGGTAGTCAAAAAGCAGAAGTGGAAATACGGGATATTATCGAATATTAAATCATATTTTCAAACTGGGATGCAACTGTCATTTTGATTTTATTTACTATGAACTATGATCTAATTTTGTCTATTTTAACTCCATGTCATGGTCCCTGTTAATGAAGTTCTGCTTACAGGATTTTCCCACAGCGCGAACAGCGCAGATGTAGACAGATAAGATTAGCGCCGAATAAAGCAGGAAACAGGAAATCCTACTTAACATGTGCAGACGTTATTAACACCGTATCTAATCGGGTACCCGCCGAATAGAAAAATGCCCTCGTCTCGGGTATTTGGAGATGCACCATGGCATTGCTCGTGCACAGATGGGCACCGCAGATGGTCTCCCACATCCCCCCCGCCATCACACTCCGATAGTCGTCACCTCAAAACCACCCCAAAACACGCCAATGACAACGTCGTCGTCTTAGCAGATCATATCAAGTATTGAGAAATGGGCTATTCGCCTAGATTATGTGGATATCACTCAGGATGAGTTTGTCAGGCTGGTGACGTGTGTGAATAGCGCTTCTCCAGGCTCAGATTACGCACATGCCACCTCCACAAACTTGCTCGAGTAAAAATGGTCTTTTGTTCTGTCGACGCACTTGTCATTAATTGATAATGGCAAGTTTGTGACGATGGATAAAGGATTTACGCACTAATGTACTCCTTCTGATAGCTCGGAAACCAGAAGCAAAAGCATCTTTTCTCATATACTAGTTTCCAGCAGTGTTCCAATGTACGTATTAGAAACAGCAAATGCTGGATATGGAGTTCCGGGGATGCTGATTTACCACTGAGAATTAGAACAAATAGATAGATAGCGATCTACTAGGCATCGATGGTGGAATTTTTAAGCTTCAGAAGCTGATCTTTTTGAGCTGAATTTTACAGATGAGGTGCCGAGAGCTGCACAGACTACAAAGTCCTGTTGCACCTCTGCAATATGCAAGCAAAGAATTATTTAAACTAGTGAATTAAGGAAAAAATATATATTCCCGATTCCGAGAAATGAAATCGATGACCGTAAGCACTGGCTCTAACTTGAAAACATGCAGAATATTTGCAAGGCTGTGGTGCACAAGCACAAGACCAACAAAAGCTTCACAAAGAGACATACAGAGACCAGAACGACAAATGGGGAGCTTAACAAGACATAACAAGACACATGTGAGGGTGTTTAGTTTGACAGTCAGGAGACACGTGACAGTCATGAGACATGCAAGGGGCTGATAAGTGATGTAGTTTTTTGACAATTTTGGCATATTCATGACAGATAAAGCAAGGGAAGTGGTAGCTCAGTGGTTAACATCTGAAGGAAGTGAATAGAAATCAGAGCAAGCTGCTACTGCTGGGCCAATGTGCAAGGCTCTTAACCAGTCAACTATTCAGTTGTAAGTTCCTCTGCCAAATGCCGTGAATGTAAATATGTGGATATTTAGATTTACGGCATTTGGTAGACGCCTATATCGAGAGCGACTTCATCTCATTCATACAACTTAGCAGCAATGGGGTAAGAGGTGAGGGGTCCAGGAGGGGCAACTTGGTGCGGTTAGGGTTTGACCTCACAACCTTCAGATCCAAAGTCCAATGCCCTAACCACTAAGCTACCATCTTCCTATTTCCTACTTGAAGCGAACCATATTGTGGGAATCTATGCATCATTAAAAATATATGATTGAGAATATATGATAAAAAATTGTATGGAAGACTAAGAAGCCATTTATTAGAATTTATTTTTTCTTTCTTGCTTTCTTGCGATTATTATTAAATTTTTTTTACCATAACAAAAGGTGTTTTCTCATGATCTCGACATAACGAGTAGAGTTGTGTTTTCATTATTACGACTTAACGATTATATACTTATCACCATCATACAGTTCAGCATCAGTTCACCAGCAAGCAGAACATTTAGAGAGGAATAAATAATGGAAGAAACTACTGACTCGAACACAACACCTGTGGCCTTATTTGCGTTATTTTCTTTAAATAGTTCAAAAGAAGGTTTTGGGCTCGTGATAATTTGAATAGATATCAGTCAGTGTTTGACTCTTTAATATCATTCTATTAATAGGTCGCTGTTCTGAGAGTAACATCAGAGCCTTTTCACATAAACTGAGTTGATTAAGTAAAGAGTCTTGTGGCGAAAATGATCATAGGAACATTATAGCTATAATAAACCATAGTACTTTGGATACTTAAGAACATTTAAAGACAAATACTTTTTTACTATTATTAAAGTCATATTTTACCTGGTGTATCTCTACTTTTACTCTGCATGGTTTGTGAAGTTCATCACCACTGCTGACTGACAACTTACACATACAGTGAGGAAAATAAGTATTTGAACACCCTGCTATTTTGCAAGTTCTCCCACTTAGAAATCATGGAGGGGTCTGAAATTGTCATCGTAGGTGCATGTCCTCTGTGAGAGACATAATCTAAAAAAAAAAATCCAGAAATCACAATGTATGATTTTTAAACTATTTGTTTGTATGATACAGCTGCAAATAAGTATTTGAACACCTGAGAAAGTCAATGTTAATATTTGGTACAGTAGCATTTGTTTGAGGTCAAACGTTTCCTGTAGTTTTTCACCAGGTTTGCACACACTGCAGGAGGGATTTTGGCCCACTCCTCCACACAGATCTTCTCTAGATCAGTCAGGTTTCTGGCCTGTCGCTGAGAAACACGGAGTTTGAGCTTCCTCCAAAGATTCTCTATTGGGTTTAGGTCTGGAGACTGGCTAGGCCACGCCAGAACCTTGATATGCTTCTTACAGAGCCACTCCTTGGTTATCCTGGCTGTGTGCTTCGGGTCATTGTCATGTTGGAAGACCCAGCCTCGACCCATCTTAAATGCTCTAACTGAGGGAAGGAGGTTGTTCCCCAAATCTCGCAATACATGGCCCCGGTCATCCTCTTCTTAATACAGTGCAGTTGCCCTGTCCCATGTGCAGAAAAACACCCCCAAAGCATGATGCTACCACCCCCATGCTTCACAGTAGGGATGGTGTTCTTGGGATGGTACTCATCATTCTTCTTCCTCCAAACACGTTTAGTGAAATTATGACCCAAAAGTTCTATTTTGGTCGCATCTGACCACATGACTTTCTCCCATGACTCCTCTGGATCATCCAAATGGTCATTGGCAAACTTAAGACGTGCCTGGACATATGGTGGTTTAAGCAGGGGAACCTTCCGTGCCATGCATGATTTCAAACCATGACGTCTTAGTGTATTACCAACAGTAACCTTGGAAACGGTGGTCCCAGCTCTTTTCAGGTCATTGACCAGCTCCTCCCGTGTAGTTCTGGGTTGATTTCTCACCTTCCTTAGGATCATTGAGACCCCACGAGGTGAGATCTTGCATGGAGCCCCAGTCTGAGGGAGATTGACAGTCATGTTTAGCTTCTTCCATTTTCTAATGATTGCTCCAACAGTGGACTTTTTTTCACCAAGCTGCTTGGCAATTTCCCCGTAGCCCTTTCCAGCCTTGTGGAGGTGTACAATTTTGTCTCTAGTGTCTTTGGACAGCTCTTTGGTCTTGGCCATGTTAGTAGTTGGATTCTTACTGATTGTATGGGGTGGACAGGTGTCTTTATGCAGCTAACGACCTCAAACAGGTGCATCTAATTTAGAATAATAAATGTAGTGTAGGTAGACATTGGTCATAAATCTTTCAACAATACAGAACAATTTGTGATCATCATAGATCCAGCATCAGCTTCTCCATGCCAGGGCCTTTAAACACTCGGCATCTACTTCTCCATGATCATCCATAGGTCCATAATCTTCACGAGGTGGGACGTGACTGGAGCTGGCCAAACCTCAGGAAGCCTCGGGATGGGGAGAGAAAGAGAAGCAGTGGAGAGGAATTAGCGTAGCTGCTGTTCATGATATTAACAGCACAAGTTGATAATGTGCATGTGATCAGATGTTCTGGAGCACAAGGTTGTGATGTGATGTGCGTGATGTGTGTTATGTGTAGGCTTTGCTAAAAAGATATGTTTTTAATCTACACTTAAACTGGGAGAGTGTATCTGAACCCCGAACACTGTCAGGAAGACTATTCCAGAGTTTAGGAGCTAAATGTGAAAATGCTCTACCGCCTTTAGTGGACTTTGCTATTCTAGGAACTACTAGAAGCCCAGAGTTTTGAGATCTCAGGGAGCGTGACGGATTGTAGCGTGTTAAGAGACTGGATAGATACATGGGAGCCAAACCATTTAGTGCTTTACAAGTGATGTCACCCATATGAGGATGGGTTCCCCTTTGAGTCTGGTTCCTCTCAAGGTTTCTTTCTCATATCATCTAAGGGAGTTTTTCCTTGCCACTGTCGCCACGGCTGCTCATCAGGGACAAACGCACACCATTCACCTTCACTGTTGTTTTCTGTAAAGCTGCTTTGAGACAATGTCTGTTGTGAAAAGCGCTATACAAATAAACTTGACTTGACTTGACTTGACATTTTAAAGGCAGACTAACAGGTCTTTGAGGGTCAGAATTCTAGCTGATAGACAGGTGTTCAAATACTTATTTGCAGCTGTATCATACAAATAAATAGTTTAAAAATCATATATTGTGATTTCTGGATTTTTTTTTTTAGATTATGTCTCTCACAGTGGACATGCACCCACGATGACAATTTCAGACCCCTCCATGATTTCTAAGTGGGAGAACTTGCAAAATAGCAGGGTGTTCAAATACTTATTTTCCTCACTGTAAGTGTCCAACGCTTGAGAAGAAAGTTATCATTCACAAGACTTGAGAATTTCTCATGATACAATTAGGTCCATTTTCCATTGAGATCACGAGAAAATTGAATCTTGATTACGAGTAAAAAACTTTTGTTCACTAGATTTTAATATTTTAAAGCATGGCCTTCTAGGACTTCCATAAAATTCAGCATTTAAGGCAAATAAATCTTGGAGGTCATTAAGCTATAATTATAAATATTAATCTGCAAGTCATTCAGTGTTTTTTGGGTTTCCTTTTTTTAATAAGAACCACTCGCAACCAAGTACACTTTCCGTTTCTTTTTCCCTTCTCATACGCACTTCATTCCACATGTCGACTTTTCCTTTAATGGGCTTGATTTTCTGTTAATTGCTTCATTTCTGGTGACTAAATCGTTGTGTTTCTAACGTGTAGGGAATAAAGGTCTCATAATGAAACTTAACTACGAGGGGGAAAGTTTGTATTGATCAAGGAATGTATGTTAGTCTCAGCAGTAAGTATGAGCAACTGAAAGCTTAGCTCTTAGACATGACTCATTGGCACGGTAACCCCCCACAACCCCCTTGCACTCCAAGAATTGGTCCCGTGCATGTCAGAACACTAGATGTATGTAAAATCACCTTTAATGTGGAGGAAAATGTATTAGTTGACTTCTCTGAGAGGAGATACGAGAAGAAAGATGTATGCATGGTGTGATCAGTGTTTTTTTTTTTTTTTCTATGACTCTATGGTTTCATTCTGTGCAGTGTGTCATGTATGAGCTCAGAAAGTGAGATCTAGCGAGAATACATTAAAGGAAGACTGCGGCATGACGCATGAACTTAGATCAAAGTACAAAAAAAAGTTTTTCAGGCTGCTTGATTGTCATAGCAATGGGATTATATGCAAAAGGTGAGTGTGATCTGGAAGATAAGGGAAATGCGACACTGGCAACGGCGTTAATATTTCGATATCTTGACGTGTAGGTGATGTGTGTCAGGTTTCAGTTTAGAAATGAGACGTCATCCGGTGCAGGGGAAGGGTGTCAATGTTTTGTGGTTCACGGCGCACTCTTATAGCTCAAGTTGGTTATTACTTGGTATTTACATCATTCTGAAACTAGCATTCACTAAGGGGAGGGCATAAGCTCGAGATCAAGTGAAATCGTATGCAAGTTTCACAGTGAGTGCAGTGTGACGTGAAAGGGAAGGCTTTGTCTTCGTATGTTCTGCCGTTTCCTCGTAAGTCATATCAGTATTGTAGTTAAGGACTTTGCTGAAATGAACAAGTAGCAGGAACGATCTTCGAATGACCTTTCACACATTTTTTTTTTCCTTCATCACCTACAGTGAAGACCATCTTTAACCCCGCCCCTGCTTTTCCAGACCTTCACAACGACTTCTACAAGGAATCAGACTTTTTCTGCTGCAATGAGTCTGAGGTGAAAGCACACACACAATAGAAATATGACTCACTATTTGACTTTCCCAAATAGAACTTGTCCATTCCTATGTAGAAGTGCTTACACTTAAGTATCATTAGAATTAAACTCCTAAATTGAAATCCTGTGAGAAAGACAGTCAGGACATTCGATTGGAGGTTAGAGACTGGAGGTGAGCATTAGGCTCAGGATTTCATAGTGAACCTAGGGTTTTTTTCCTTTCATGCCGGGGGTAAGTGAGTGGTAAAACCCTTCTGCTTTAGGCCACACCCACTATCGGTTCTTGTTACAGATATTTGCAGCAGAAAAAAATATTAATATTAATTTAAAATGTTAATAATTTAAATGTTGGCTCTCTAGTATAAAAAAAAATACAAAAAATAAAAAACCAAACATATACTGTATATATATATATATATATATGTTTTTGTTTGTTTGTTTTGTTTTTAAACCAAGGAGTCCCTATACTGTCATACATGTATTGGGGATTTTGCCATCCTGTTCACTGCCAACACGGTAGTTTTTCTTCGTCTGCTTACATTTACACATAGATGTACACTGTGTTCTTGTTAATATAGGACTAGGATGTCTGGAAATTTATTGAATTTAAATGCATTTCCCCTCCAAGTCTGGAAAATTATGGAAATTTAGAAAACTTTTTAAAAAAAAAAGTATGGAAAATGAAGACAAAAACATTTTCAAATTATTGATTGCACTGAGACACATTTCATGTGTTTCCTCGTCATGATACAGTTAATAACAGCAATAAGTAGTTAAAAAAGTTGAAAGTTTTGGTGTGTTTTCTGAAGGAATGAAAAGAACAGATGAATGTAGGATATTAGATTCACAATGCTAAAAAATGCAAGGTTTTACATACTGTTTACATGGCCAATTGACTAATGTGAATAATAAGCAATGACTATAATTTTTTCAGTAATTGTTTACTGTGCTTTGTTACATTTGAGAATTTTGAGAAAGGTATTTAGGGAATAAGTAAGGAATAAAACTTCTGTAATAGAAAAATTATAATTTACATAATTTATAATGTAGTTAGAGAGAAATGTGTTGCCATGATAAAGCTTTTTTGTGTTTATTTATTTATTTATTTATTTATTTAGTCATTCAATAGAAATGTGTGCAAAAGTGGTTTATTCCTTTTATACCACAGCAATTTACTTGTAAATTTTTTATTTATTTATTGTGGCAAATCGGTAATTTGTTTCCTGCCACTTTTTTCTATGTCTAAAACAAAAAAAAACTGAAAAAACAGGAAATATAAAATTGTTCCCATGATGAAAGACTTGAATATGTGCAGTGGTGGTGATGCACATCCCAGTGAACTTGTTACTACTGAACCAATAATTCATTGGAAGCTGTTTCTGACAAATCAGATGCAAGAAAGTTGTATAATCTAATCAAAAAATCTAATAATTGCTAGTATAGTTAGAAATAAAGTAAATAAAGTTAATACAACTATTTGAAGCTGATACGATTCTTTGTTAGGATTTTAAAACTTCAAACCACGTGTTGTAAGCGACAATTATAAACAGGCTCTGCTACCAGGTCATGACCTGCACAGTGATAACAAAACACCACGCCAAACAGTTATTTTCTTGTCGTCTTTGTGAGAAATACTTGATCGGGGGAGGGGGGGTCGCCTTCTCCCACTTACGGTAACTGGTATGTTTGGAGACGCCCACTCTCACACCTCAGCTGAATGAGCTGACAGATGAAGGCATGGATTGATGGGAAGCAGTTAAAGAAAAGAGCACACTGGGGAAGACAGATGTGTGACTGGTGAGTCACACTGTCCTGGAGCTAAAGAGCTACGACTGCGACCTGGAGTGCTCAATGAGACCAACTTTGATGTGGCCGAGAGGCTTGAGAGGGGAAAAATGTACAGGTGGGACATGAAAGTAAGAGCTCGCAGTCCACATCGGCGAAAATCTCAGCCTTCTTGCTCTTAGTCATGCTTTCATCCGATGCCTTTAGTTGGTAGTGAAAGGTAAATAATTGAGAACACACCGAAGATGAAGATGAATCAGCCTGGGAAGATGAGTAATCTGAGTGTTGCTCTGTTCTGGAAGGCAGCCATGGGAGGGTAACATAACTAAAATACATAAATATTAAAAGGTTACTTTCTGCCCTCAATTAAGCATCTCTCAGGCTCAACTTAGGTCATTCAAGCTATGCTATTTAGAGTCCAGAATCATAACAGAGAAAAGTGAGCATGAATAGCTTTGGGCTAGTGAGTTCAAATCTCTGAAATGCAAGAATGGTACTGCTGAGTGTATGAGTATGAGACTTATCCTGTACCTGAGCAGGGTAGTGGTATGGTGTTCCCTTGTTACTATTTTCCTGTGAGACTTTTCACAGTGTTCTGCAAAACTTGACAATAAAGGCAAAATAAATCTGCTTTTATTAAAGATTTCGTTTTCATGATAATAATATTTCCTGCCATTTGCACTTTAATAAGCATAAATATTTTTTCAAAACCGGTCTGGATCTGTTTTTATTATATATGTTTTTATTTTTTCCTACCTTGTTTTAACTTTCTTCCTGCAAGGTTCTGTTTAAAACATTGCTAGCAATGAATCACTGGCTTTCCTCAAGAATTTATTGAATTTTGAGGATAACTATGTGCCATGTGCACGTAATCAGATTCCAGCTGTCAAAATGTCTCCTGTGCTATTAGATCTTTACCAGTACACAGAAGGGCTCTTACTGTACTGAGTGCACTTTAAAACTTTCAAACACTTCAAGAAAAAGGTCTTAATAACTTGAAGTTTATTAAACAGAAATGAAATGACTGAATCGTTGATCATTTCTTATTTTTGAACCAGCGTTAGTGTGAACACAGATCAGATAGCTTGAGACATAATGTGGATGATGCTGAAAATCTAATTCAAAACTCATTTCCTATTGTAAACCTATAATTATTTGATTTTAGCAATAATTGTTTTTTCCTAAGTAGATTAGGTTATAACTAAAGTGGGATATCATTTATTAAAATGAAATGAAAATGCCATTTTCTTCCTTTTTTATATTTGGAGGTAACTATAAAATATTTTATGTCTTATAACTTAAGCAGTTATTTTGCACATATTATGTTGTGTTGCAGCCTTACTCCAACATGCTGTAATATTTTTCACCAATCTATAATCCATAATGTTATATTTGATATAACAGATATAATCAGATAGAAATATGTGTTCAGACCGTATTGCTATGACACTTGAAATTTAGCTCAGATGCATTCATGTTCTCTGGTTTACCTTTGAGATGTTTCTACACTATGATTGAAGGCCACGGCCCATTTAACTAACCTTGATTTACAAAGACACAAACCTATATAAGTTCTAACAGCTGAAAATGCAAATCAGAAGGACACCAAGCCATGAGGCCAAAGGAAGTGTGTGCAGGCACAGATCTGGGAACGGCTAAAATAACTTCTGCTACATTGCAGGTTCCCAAGAGCACAGCTCTCTCCATAGTTCTTAAATGAAAGATATTTAAAAATTTGAAAAAAAAGGTGACCAAGAACCTGATGGTGATTTTGGTAAAGCTCCTGAGATCATGTGTGGAGATGGGAGATACTTGCAGAAGGTCAATCAACACCTCAACACTACACTGATTAGGGTTTTATGGTGGAGAGGGCAGCTGGAAGACACATGACAGCCTACTTGGAATTTGCAAAAAAAACTTGGATACTTGAATGTCTTTCATGTGGATATAAAATATAAATATATATATCTTCAGATGTTTCTCAAGATTAGAGTAGTTGTAATATTCCCACATGCCTTTTGACTGACACAGCACTGTTCTTTCCCCCAGGCTGAGTTGCTAACGGGGGCTCATGTAGCTTCAGTGGATGACGCAGGACGTGCAGGTCTGGAGCTGCTGAATCGTGGTTGTGCTGCAGTCATCGTTACTATGGGTCCGCAAGGCTGTGTGGTGCTTCAGGCCTCGAACCCGGATCCCAAACACATCCCTACAATTAAGGTCACCCCAGTGGACACTACGGTAAGACTACAGATTCTTATAAATGTACACTGCAGCTTGGCTAAAGTTAGAGCTTTAGGACAGACTGATGCAAGACTCAATTGAGACACAGACAGTGTAGTGGAACTGCCAAATCATCATGTAAGCTGGCAGGAAATATAAAAGTTGCATGAGCCAATTTGGGTCATCATGCCCTGTCATGCCCAGTCATGCTGAATGAAGTCAGATAACATTGCAAAATTAAGACATATGCCCTAATGGGTCATCTTGCAGAACATTTTGGATTAATCACAAATGAAAAATCCTTTTTCGAGAGTCTGCTGAGTGTTTACCCATATACTAAGTAACCCAAAGGGATTGCAATTGTCTGTAATCAACGGTCACTGGTTCCTGAAAAATCACTTCAATCCAAAATCTTACTAATCCAAAATATTAGTGAAATTAGTAGGTTGTTAGCTATAATGCAGTGTTTAAAAATGGCTTTAAGTTTGCATGTGGTTTTCTGGCTTTTGCTCCAATACCAGTCTACAAAAAAGCTGACTCATTTCACAGTGTGGCTTTGGCGTCATAACAGCTCACATTTCCTGTTCGTACAGCATACAACTGATTCCATTCCAAATTGATTAGTGTAAAATAACAATTATAGGAGAACAGTTAGAGGTCTCATACTCCACCTAAAGCAAATCCATACCTGCTTTTTGGCCAAAAAAAAAAGGAATTACTCTACAAGTAAATTTTTTATGTTATTTATGAGCTGAAAGACCTGTTTACTTGACATTGTGGTTATTATATCATGAAAGTAAGCGTGGTTTCATTAATTATGTCAGCATTATTCTCATGAATGTATTAATCCCTGAAACCTACATTCATGAAGATTCATCATGAATCACAACAATGGGATTTTTTTCGAAGAGTAGTGGGTATTACTTCATAAAAGTGTGTTTGGATGGTAGTAAAGTCTCAACGATGTGTGTTATTTTATTAGCTATTATTGTACAGTTTTTAACACTACTATAATTTCATATCAAGGCAGCCAATATCGAAATGGTGTGGTAAATACAATTATAAGCAAATATCTATTCTATAACAATTCATGAAATACATTTTATAGAAAAGGCCCTGGAAAGTAAGCATTAAGATGAACTTTACAGTAATTAGAGACATTTCACAAAGGGTTATAGGGTTGGAGAAAATGACAGTGTTTCAGGTCCACCAAATATCCAATTAGATGGCACCTTCATAGCAGCTAAATATTATATAAAGGCATGCCAGGGGAAAAAAGTTTTGTTAGACACTACTGGACTTAAAACCAGCTTGTGGCAAGAAACCCTCAATACTGGTTTGGCCTAAATATAGGGATAGTTATATTGACATGAATCTAATACTTACTGTTAATTATGGGGATCTGTGATGCTTTAGGAACCATTTTGGAATACGTGGCATCATGATAGTTAAAAAATCCTGAAAAAAATGGTTAAATTACGACAGAAGCTAGTTTTGACATGATCATAACAGTTCCTTGTCCAAAAGTCCATTGCAGGATGAGCTTACGAGAAGAGATCTGGAGGATCTACAGAGTTTTCTCACTTTGTAGAAGTGCACTTTGGAAAAATAGAAGCAGTTGACCAATGGCTAAATGTATAGATGTGGAATAATTGTACAGTTTTGTTCAGAATATGAGATTTACGAATTAAAATTTAATTATTAATATAATTAAAAGGGGGATCTGCAAGAGTGGAGGGAAAGTTTATAGGACTGTAGTGAGACCTGCGATGTTGTATGGATTAGAGACAGTGGCATTGAGTAAAAGACAGGAGGTGGAGCTGGAGGTAGCAGAGCTGAAGATGTTGAGGTTTTTGTTGGGAGTGACGACGATGGACAGGATTAGAAATGGACAATACATGTAGGACGTTTTGGAGACAAGGTGAGGGAGGTGAGATTGAGATGGTTTGGACATGTGCGGAGGAGGGACATGGGGTATATCGGTAGGAGAATGCTGAGGATGAGAGCCACGAGGAAGGAGGAAAAGAGGAAGACCAAGGAGGAGGTTTATGGATGTGGTGAGGGAAGACATGCAGGTAGTTGGTTTAAAAGAGGCAGATGTAGAGAACAGGGAGTTATGGAGACAAATGATCCGCTATGGCGACCCCTAATGGGAGAAGCCGAAAGAAGAAGAAGAAGAGTAGAATAAATGTATTTTAAAATGTGATTTCTCATATTTGAGCTAATTAAACACAAACCAAAACTATTATTTTCTTTTTTCACCCATCTTTATACAGGGTGCTGATAAATTCTGGAGCTAACAGTATGAAATGATTAATTTAGTAAAGTAAAAAATGTAAATAGTAAAATCTCTAGTAAAAAGATGACATTTTTGTCATTAATATAACCATTCAAAACACCAGAACTTCCCTGTGTTGGTAAGAACCACCCCACAGCACTCAGTGGTTTCCACACAATTGCAGCTTTGCTCCCGCGCACGTTTATTACTCATAAATCCTGACTTGTTTAACTCTTTTGGATGTCCTGATCCCTTTTCCAGTAAGTCCTCTTCCCCCCAGCTGTTAAAAAAAGAAAAAAAAGAGAGACGTGTGGGTGAATACCAGATTTTATCTAAAAGACCAAACAAGACCGGGACATGTTTCAATCTGTTTATTTTTAAGACTTTATGACAGTGTTTTTTTTTTGTTTTGTTTTGTTTTTTTATAGAGAAAATCTGGTGAATATCTGCTTTCTCTCCTTTCTTTAGTGTTTTTTTTTTCCAGATAGAAAAGCTGACTGGAGCTATCATCATCACTCAGCTATTGTGTTTGTGTTATGTACTCTGTGTGGGACGGTGTTAAAAAAAAAAAATGTGATAGGTTAAAGTTTTGCCAGAGCTTCTCAAAGCATTGAGTCATGATCCACTCCATGCCTGATCCTTCGTCCAGCACTTATTATTTCGCCACGTCAGTAAAGAATGCTACATGTTTAAATCTCAGAATGCCATACTTCACTGCTGATCTCATCCTCTGTGTTGGTATCGCCTGGACAGCAATGTGAACACAATGTGTGACTCAGGTTGTGGTGTACTGCAGCACAGCTATTTCTCATCATGGATCCTGAAATATTAGCAGTCTCGCATCGCACTAGATTAATCACCGGTCTGCTATTCTCTGCGCACCGGCCTGGAATCTGTGTACTGGACTTCGAGCAGATTCGAGTTAAAAGCATCAGCTGCTTCTCACTAGCTTCGAGAGCCAAGCTCCCGCTGTGCGATCCAAAGCCTTGTGTGCATGGCACTAGATGAGAAAAGTAGAACGTGTAAAAAGCCCACGCGTCTTTTTTACATACAGTGAAAAGTTCAGTGGCCCATGAAGTGCGGCAGATATTTCTGAACTATATCCAGGATGCCGTTTCATTGTATCACCATGAGAAGAGGCATTTACAGACACCTTTTATGCCATGGTCGGCTGTTAACACTTGGGTTTATGTTAAAGCAGTCAGAATAGGAATAAATAGGCTCCACATAGCTCCCTGGAGGGCTTATCCTGGGCTTCACAAAGTTCCCCAGAAGCAGTGCAAAGAAAAAGAAGAAGAAGAAGAAGGGCATGCATATTACAGGAAAATAATCAATGATCTGACATCACTTATATTTACAGCATTTGGCAGACGCCCTTATCAAGAGAGAACTACAACTGAGAGAAGGACCTTGTTTAAGCGCCCATCCGTGGCAGCTTGGTGGTGGGATTTGAACTTGTGACCTTCTGATCTAAAGTCCAATGCCTTAACCACTGAGCTACGATGTCATTGAGGAGTTTGTGTTTTATTCCTTTTATACACCAGCAATTTATTGACACTTACATCTGTCTAATTATTGAAGTACGAGACGTCATCATTTTTTTCATCGGGTTAGAACTACATTTAAAGTTTATTATTGTTGCCGCTGTGCAAAGTAGTGACAGTGGTGGCACTGGAGACTCCTTCCAAAAACTCTTTCTGACCAATCAGTATCAAGAGATCAATAGCACTGTAGTATAATATTATTGCCACATTTGTTAATAGTACCAATAAGCTTCACAATCACTGCATTTGATGGTGGATGTGTGTGAGCATGAAACTTAGCTGTATGTGTGTTTGTGTGTAAGTGTTTATTCAGTCTACAGGGCTGTGGGTATGTGGTGTAGGAGACTGTATGCTGACTGTAGGAGACCAGTCTTGCTGTTGTTGGTTCTTCTAATGTACAGTAGGGTCCAAAAGTCTGAAACCACATTACAAATCGGAGATTTTTAGCTAAAGCTAAAAGGATTGAGGTGATCCAAATGGTGATCTGAGGCATAACTAATTTTATTATATACCACCAAAATGCCATATATGGCTCTGCCTGGTAATAATAATTAATTTAAAGTGCATTAGCATCTTCAGGCCCACTATGGGCTAATAAAAGTCTTTTTTTTAACTAGAATACAAGGTGCTACTCATAAACACGTATTTGATCTGATTCCAGATGACAGTCCACCATCTCTTCCTCCAACTTTTATTTTCGGACTTAAATTAAACCCAGGCCTTCATTCATCATTCTACCAGCCTGTGGCTGTGAGAAAAAATCATCTGATGTGTATAAACCTTACTGCAGACTAAACGTGCTTCTCGTATCCACTGTACACACACACACACACACACACACACACACACACACACACACACACACAGATGGACAGTGGGTGGGCTGACCTAGACAACACAGCTCAAAGTGGGTCCAGACAATCCAAATCAGAAAGGCCTGAGCTCAATGACAGGGACAGGAGAAAGACCCACCACAAAGCTTCCTACATGTTTGGGGTTTACTGGAAAAAAGCAAATAAAAAAGAAAAACACATCTCCTGCTGCTGCGGTGAAAATGATGTCATCACACAGACTGATGAATGAGGCACAAGGACCACCACTGGACAACGGACAGAACAAAATTGCCTAGCTACGTGTCAGCAATGCGCTCAAACGATTTAAGGGTTGTGGATTTTCCCAGTGCTACTGTATATATACAGGCTTTACATACACATTGATCAGCCATGACATTAAACCCACCTGCCTAATAGGAGCCTAATAAACGTCCTTGTGCCTCTGACTTGTCGAAGGCATGAACTTCACAAGACCTATGATGATGTGCAATGGTATCCATCATTAGCAGCAGACTCTTGAAGTCTTGAGGTGAGGGCCTCCATGGATCAGGCCTGTTTGCCCAGCACATCCCACAGATTCTCAATCAGACTGATACCATGGGGAAAGTTGAAGTCAACAACTTGAAGAAACAGTAAGAGCCAAGAGGGTGTAAACTTTCGAACTGGATTTATCAGTGATAATTTGGTTTTGTTCTGTCTTCTGAATGTAGCTTCTAAAGGGCAATAATAATTTTAGAAAATGACACTTAGCATCCTTTTTAAAAGTTTACACCCCCTGGATCTTAATGCATTATGTGGCCTTCTTGAGAATAATTGAACGCATGTTTTGTAATAGTCACATACAAGTCCCCTGGTTGTCCTGGTGGAAAAGATGGATCTCAAAATTATAGATACGTTTGGAAAAGAGGTCAGGTATTTTTTCTTTTTCTGTGGTATAAGCAGGACAAAGGAGAAAGAACTGCTCAGGACTGCTCAAAAACCTCCATAATAACACACAGTATTATGAATCATGTATGTGTATTGGACTGGTTAATTTGTGTAAATTCAGTTAATATTGTTTTACTATTTGTGCTATATTAAATATATTCAGGGCAGTATAACTTTTTTATCATTTTGCATATTTACAATGTTGTACATAAATCTTTGACCTCAACTGTATATATTTAAAAAAATACTGTTTGTAAAAGCAGCAAATAAATTCAAGCTAACAATCTAAAATAAATAAATAAATAAATAACATTAAAAATATATTCTTTAAATTTATTCCTGAATCAAAATGTATTTATTTATTTAATAGCAGTAGTTTTAATATTAAATCAACTTCTGACACAGATCTAAAATGCTTGGATTATTATTATTTTTTTACATTAAAAAAGCTTTTAAGTGTAAAACTTCCTCGTTTAGGTTAGATAAATAAATGGTTTACAGTAGAATAAATAGTTTTAAAATAGTTTTGATTTCTTTAACTCTGCATGCAGTACAAAAATGGTGTCAGTGTTACCAGGATGGATTGAAAAAAAACATTACAATTTGTCATAATTTTGTACAAATTTTGTTTGAACGTTTTCTCATCTGTAATTGGACACTTTCTCTAAAATCAGTTGATGATACATTATAGTTTTTAATGTACAAGAATTCCATGACCTTCATCATCGACCAGTGTGAACCGTGCCTAATGACTCATACCATAGACAAGCGTGACAGTGGGATGTGTCATTCCATAAAATGCATCACATGCCTATCATCTTACCTCGTACTGTATACACACATCATCGGTTTCCACACAGGAGGTAGTGGCGGAAAAATGATCCACTTTGATGAGCAAATAAGTTTTTGTTAGACGATAGAAAGATCAATCTATCAATCAAGGCTTTGTCGGTTTATTACAGGAAGGAAAGCGTCATGGAACGGTGTCATTATCCAGCCAAACAACCTGTCTGAATTGTTTAAAAAATAAATAAATAAATAAATGATCATTTAAAAATAAATTATAATATATATATTTTTTTCTATTATTATAATTTTTTTTCTATTTTATATATATATATATATATATATATATATATATATATATATATATATATATATATATATATATAAAATGACACATTGAGATATGACTGTTTATTTTATTTGGAGGAGAATCATTATTAATAGTATGGGTGGAGGGAGTGTAGAATTTGAGTTATTCTGGGTGGAGTCGTTACCAGATGAGTGAGAAATTTTCCAGAGCTGCATGACCACGACATGGTTTAGAAACCAAATGGCTGCTTAAGGAAAACAGACTTTACCCCTGACATGCGATTTACAGTAATCTGAAAAACAAGAATTAGATTTAATGAAGAGACTCCTTGTGTGAATGATGTGAATGTGATGTGAATGTCTGATCAGGGTCAATCAGGATAATGAGTTCTGTTTTGAAAACCTTTCAGAACATTCCAGAATATTTCCTTAACCCTGTTACATGAATTTATATTCACATCTGGAATATTCCACAGGACACAATTTCAACTGAAAGTTGCATCACCTGAAGTTTCTTAAGATCATAAGAAAAATTACTGAATGTTTTATTTACTTCATTATTCATTATTACATCATAGTAATACAGTGAAATTAATTATAGATTAAAAGTATATCAATAATATCTAAAATGTATTAGGGTGACTAAAACCCTTTCTTTATTTTATAAATTGTTCATTGTTTATTAAAAGGCAAACAATAAATACAATTTAATGGCTGTCACAGGGGAAAAAAACGTTTATATGTATAAAACATTTGTTACAAAAATAAAAAAAAACATATATATATATATATATATATATATATATATATATATATATATATATATATATATATATATATATATATATATTTATATATATATATTCATATTTATATATAATTTCTTAATTTTTGTAGAATTTTTGCTGTATAATGTTTTTTTGATGTTTTTTTCCTGTATAATATATAATATAATAATATCATATATAATTTTTACATTAATTCAGTAAAAGTGTTTGTTAAATAATTGTATAAGCAGTTTACCAGTCTAAAAAATATAATTTTTTCTATATACTCATAAAGTGCTGGGACACAATGAATGAATGAAATAAAAATTACCAAAATTTCATGACCCCTATTATTAGTTTTTGATTTTCCAATAAATAATACTATATTTTTAATCATTTGAGTAAAAAAAAGTTCTTTTGATTCAGATTTGTCGCACTTTTAACATCACTGTCACTTTACTTTTTCAACTAATGTAAGAAAATAATAAAACCAGTGATCCCAAATTGGCAGGATAAACTCGTTTTTCTAAAATTGAATGTTACGAGGGATAAATGGCACCGTAATTTTGGGAAGACTTTCAGTGAATGTGAATGTCACCGCATTTGCATGTTGAGGACGGAGGCGGTGGTGGATGATGCAAGTATTGAAGGTGTGCAATAACGCTAGGGGTCTTGGGAAGAGCCATTGGTATGATTAATCAGATGAGCTTCTGAGAACTGGTGGTGGAGTCATCTGTGGTCAGTAAATTACAGCATTCCTCATCGCTTTCCCATCTGTACTCCTCCCAATCTGACTCCTCCAGACATTATATTTTATACATTTGGGGAAAAATTATTTTTTTTTTTTTTTTTTTTTTTAAGCTTATTGTCTGATAAATTGTTTGTGCAATGCTGGTAACAAATACTGATCCTAACCAGAATTTTACTGAAAGTCACTTTTGTAGAAAATGGCTTCCTCAAGGCCCTGAGCAATGATCATTCCCTCTTGCCTCGCAAAACTCCGTTCTTGTCGAACACTGACCCGTGTGACCCGTCTCCAGTTCAGGCTTGTTGTTCAATTACTCACGTTGTCCAACACCGAGCCAGATGAGAACATATGACTCAACACAATTACATCCAGTCATCCTCACGTTCTGCCATTCACAGATGGTAATGCTAATTTGCGTATTTTCTTTTAACATCTTGTGTGTTAAAAGAAAACACCACAGACACAACTTCTTTGGTCACGATTAACTTTGTAATTGAACAAAACTTTTCTAAGTACGTATTTGTTCTTAGTAGGTTTCAATAAATCGAAACCAAGAGGCTGAGTTTCTCCAACTTTAGTTTCAAGTAAATAATGGACAATTTACCTGAAACACATGAACTCCATTTATACTGAAATGTGTGTTAATGATGTGGATTCCGGTGTGAAGGTGTTGGTCAGTGGATAACAAATCTTTAAATGAGAACAGATTTTTATGCTTAAATCCTAAAACAAAGAAGCTTTTTCTCCTCAGGCGCTATTTTTCGGTTCTATTCGATATAAAAAAATCTAAAACAGAAGTAGTTGAGACGGTAAATATTGCACTCCTGGGATCAAAGCATGTGTGTAAAGCTCTGATTTATGAGAGACTTTCGAGTCTAATTACTTTATACGAGCTGACGAGTACCATGGCGTTGATGACGGTATGAGTTTTGGAACCTGATCTGTTTGAGCTGAACGTACAGATGGGGAGGTAAAAAAGAAATCACTGAAGTTAAGCGCTAAATATAACAATTTAAGACGTCCTAATAATGAACTCTTAATAATCCAGGACAATCCAGGACACATATTCATACAGAGTTCAGATTCCTCAAATCCTGGCAATATTACATGTTTTTGCAATCTACCTTTATCCTTTATCATTGGTAGACAGTACTGGAATATTTCTCAGAGCATTTTACCTCTCTTTTTTAATGTGCAATACTATTTTACCTCAGTGCTTAACAGAAAAACGGAACACTTCACAGAAAAAGCTTCTGGTGCTAGTGGGAGTGTGTGTAGAGTGAGGGTTCTCTCACAGTGTGTGTGTGTTACTATAGAAAACTCAGTGAGTTCACACTCAGTAAACTCACAGCCACTCGAGACAATAAACAGCATCCCCTCCATGACCTACTTACTAAACAGCAGCGCTTCATCAGCAGAAAACTCATCGAGCCCGGCTGTAGAAAGATGCGCTACGGGAGCTTGTTTGTTCCAACATTCCACATTGTACAACACCCCAATGAGCAATATTTCAACTTGACCAGCATTCACTATTCACAACCCTACACACTAATACCTTTCACTCTCCTGCTGTTACACTACTTACATAGTCAACTTTGTTCATGTTTGAACTTTAATTCACCTCAAGTTTTTAGACAGTCACTGGATCTCTACACACCATATCTGTTTCAAATTCATATACATATATACTTCTTTATATAAAGTATATCTAAATTTGTTCTTGATTTCAGTATCCTCTTTTCTCTCCACTACAGTTTCTCTCTGGGATGAATAAACTGATCGAGCCATGTTTAAAGTGGTATGGTGTGCAGGAGAATAGAAATTAGAATACAAATGTAGTTCTTAATGAGCAGTGTATTCACTTTGACAAGTACATTCAAATGCAAGAACTTTTGTACTTTTACTGAAGTGCAAGAATGGTGTCGTTTGCCCAATTCTGTCTTTTATTTTTATATGTATGTGTAAAATACAATATAATATATGATATGTATATGATGATTAACATGCAGGTCGTTCAGGTTGCATTTATCTTTTAAAACCAAGAACTTGAAACTAAGACCTGTACAGATGATCATGATGTGTAATGAGCCCACCATATCTCGCTTTTGTGCAGGGTGCTGGTGACAGCTTCATCGGTGCATTGGCATTCTACATGGCCCACCATCCGTCTATGCCCCTGGAGGAGATGTGCAGGGGAGCAAACCTGGTTGCTGCGGTGTCTGTGCAGAGCGTCGGCACTCAAACGTCTTATCCCTTCAGCAAGGACCTTCCGGCAGAACTGGTTTAACCCACCATTACTATAGGAATAAACCCTTTACCTCAACCAATAAACCAAGAGTAATTCTGAAAGCTAAATGGTTAGGTGTGTTATTTAAGTGTGGCATGGCCTGGACAGTAGTTCCAGCTTGTATTAGAAATGCTCACTGAAAAAGGTTATATTATATTATATAAATGTATATGTGGACATTTATTCCAAATGTATGAAAAGTCTCAGAACAGAGAGTCATTGTGCTTAGCAAAAGATTCCCAGCATGCAAATATCTTCAGGGCAGGGGGGTTTCCTGACATTTCTGAGTGGCTGCTGAGGGAATGACTGTTTATTGCACCTTTATCAAGTAAAGAACTGAGATTCTTGCACGGTCCACATTACATCAAACTATAAACTGGTAAAATGTGTGATGCGTCATTCATTACTATACTAAATATTGTAATCTTTAAACAAATTTCTGTGGTTTAAAGTGGAATTACACACTCCAGCAGAGATTGCAAAAGTACACACATCGTTCACTCAAGTAGAAGTACAGATACTCATGTTTTAAAAGACTCTGGAAAAAGTTGTACTGACTACTTTAACTTGAGTGAGAAAGTGTAAAGAAGTTTGAGCTCAGACATAAAAAGTAGTCATTATTACTACCTCTTTTAGTGTCACGCTGGTAACTGGACCATCATATGAACATATTAATACAAAAGAATCGCTAATTTTGTTACCTAATGAATCTAATATCCAGGCTGAACATCCACCATATAAAAACACAATCAGAGAATAGATGATGATCAGGTGATCAGAAATGTGTCTGTCTCAGACATGTTCATGTCACTGATTCCCTCTGTCTCATCAACATTAGCTATACATCTTGCTGCCTTGCTCATTGTTAGCTTCACAGGCTAGTCTGCGTCTGTGGTGCGTGACAGCTAGGAAATGATTGAAAAAGCAAAAAGTGGAAGATTAAAAATGCAAAGAGAAGAAAAATATTGATCGTGTCACCAAATAAATTAAAAGTAAAGTAATTGAAAGTGTAAGAAGTAGAATGGACCAGTAAAATCTACTTAAGTACAGTAATGCAGTCTGCTCTCCAGAATACACACAGATCATCCAGTCTGGGGAAGCAATTCATTATTATTTTTAAACTTCCCTGTTTTACTTTAAACACATCTCTAACGATCAAATGCCTAAGGCAAAATACAGTTTTGGAGCGAGGGATAATATCAGAGAGAATGCTACGATCACTGCTTAGTAAATATACAAACGTCTTAGATATAACTGTTAAAGGACCCTTTATATTGTTTTATTATAGTTAATATGTCATATCAATAATGAACTATAGTCTGGAAGAGTGAAATGGGTGTCAATTGTATCCTCTTGAATTAATACAAGGCTGATTTTGATGGGTCACAACCTACTAACAAATACTTCATTCAGTATTATGAGCATGAAATAAATACATGCATTAATTAATAATTTAATTAATTATGTTCATAATATAATATATTAAAAGAGAGATTTTTTTTTTTTAAAGGACATCTGTTTTCCTCGGGAGAAAATGCCAGCATGTGGATTGTACTATTAAGGACCAAACCATTTCCTATTAAATTGGTATCATTCAGACATAAAATAAACCAATTTTACAATAAAGTTTATATTTACAACAAACTACTTCTTGACTCTGGCAGCGTCCATTTGAATGATTTGGGGCAACAAAAAAACCCAGAAAGTGCAGTATTTCAAATCCGACTAAAGAAAAGGTTTTAAATTTAGGTGTTTTTTTTTTTTTTTATATATATATATATATATATATATATATATATATAATTATTTAGCAATTTTTAAATTCATGAAGTCACAGTTCTTTTTATGAAAATTAAATTTTATGATGAAATTTATGAACAATTAATGTAAATAAATATATTGCAAATGAATCAAATAAACTGAAAGGTCAATATACCAGTGTGTAGCAATTCGTCCATTTCAGCATTACAATTCTTTAAAAAAAATTATTAATGTCAATTTTATTTGAGGTCATTCTGAAAAAAGACATCTATACACTTTCTTAAACGCTCAGCCGCTGCAGTCTTGCTTTCCAGTACATTTCTCAATCCATCATGTTGTGGAATGATTTCAGGACGTCTGGATCCGCTGTTGTGTGTCGTCATGCTTCATATCGTCTTGATCTTTACCTTCATTGAAGATCAGTGTTCTTACTCATACCTGCTTCTTAGCGGCTATTCTTGAAATAGTGCGTGGTTACATACAAAAGCTTGAATTTCATCCAGCGAAAATTTCCGAGTGTGTTTAAAGAGAGCGGATCTTCTTCTTCTCAAGAAACAGGACGTGCTTGTTCACTGTGGAGGCAAAGAAAATATACATAAAATAGCAGGAAAACAATCACGCGGAACTTGATATTTGTTTATAAACCATTCATATATATTGCATTTAAGCAAAAGGCTTATGTAAACAGTGTATTTTATCTAAAGCAGGGAAACTTTAGTAAACATCATTCACAAAGATAAATACAATTAAATGCAAAAAGCCAAAGCCGATCGGATAAATCATGAGGGGATTTCATGTGAAGCATCATCGTGTGAAAGATCAAACAGCATCACTGTAAAGGTCACATGTGAATGAGTTGGAAGATTTAAATAGATTTAAGAAATTTAAAACCATCTATAACATAGCAGTGATTTATAGTGAAGATTTGATGAAGCGTTCACAAGATTAGACAAAAGAAAAAAAAGGAAAAACAGTGAACAGATTTGAAATAATTTCTATCGTTTGATTTCTGACCACATTGCAATGAATCACTCATTACGACCGATGCATAGATATTTTAACATCAACTCAAAAGCAATAAAATATATGATTTTTCACAAGCACATTGTAACAGTAGAAATCCCTCAATTTCCCCTCAATGTATTCCTTACTTGTAGGGTTTTATTTTGTGAAGTGTTTTGTAAAGAAAAAATTAATAAATAAAATAAAGACAAAATAGCTGCAAATGTTGTCTTTTTTTTTTTTTTTACAAAACAAAAGCAATAAAAGGGTTAATATTTCCTGATCTCATTTAGTTTTTAATTAAATGTAATAAATATTTTAATAAATAATTAGATTTATATATATATATATATATACACACACACTTTTTTATCAATTGTAATTTTTAATTATTAAAGAACTATTACTATACAATTATCATCATCTCTTCTTATTTAATGCTTAACTACTGTACATACTTTAATTATTTATTTATTAATTCTGCCCCACAAGTACACTGATGAATACATTTTTTTATGAAAAATAATAAAAAACAAAACCTTTTGGAACATATAAAAAGCAACATAACTTTTATAAGTACTTTAATATCTTAATATAAAACATCTTGCTAATAAACTAATAATATATAAGAAGAAAAACAAAAAAAAATTGATAAGAAAAGACAATATGCTGTGAACTTACAATTTGGAACTGCTTCAATTTTTTTTAACTGTAATTTGTCGAATTGATTTAGTTACTCTGTATACCTAATTACATTGTTTCTTTATTTCTTTATTTATTAAATGCCCACAAGTACATTCATAAATTACTTTACTTACTAAATAAATAAAATATATAGTAGAATATAAGCACATGTGCAAAGCAGCAGGTTTTTTTCCGTAAATTAATAATTACATGGCGAAGAAAAACAACAGTATGCTGTGAACTAAAAAATAAATGCACTTGTGGTTTACCCAGTTTATTTAGCTCCTACAATTGTTCAGGGTTTATTCCTAAATTACTAATAACATTTCTTTTTATTTAATTATAATCGTGGAGAACTGATTTGTAAATACCAAATAAAGAAAATCTGTTATATCTTTATTTTTTTACTCAAAAATTTGTATTTAGTATTTTCTATACGATATACTGTGTATATATATATATATATATATATATATATATATATATATATATATATATATATATATATATATATATATATATAGTATTATTAGTAATAAAAAAAGTCAACAATCTCAAACTGTCCGAAAACTTTAGATCAGTAAAGGTTTCAGATCAGAAGTGCAACATTGTGAAAGGAAGGTTTGTTTTTATTTCAGTTAAAATGTTTTACCAAAATGAAAAAATCTAATTTTTATTGGTTGGACACTTCATTTTAAAAATCTAATCTTTAATTAGATTATGGAAAAATATTGTACTTTAATTCTCCATCAGAAAGATTGTGACCTGTTCACATACTTCAGTTAAAAATAGATTCAATAATATAATTGGACAGAGCTGTGCAACAGTCTGCAAAAAGAATTGCTTCTAATCAAAGATACATTAATAATGATTCAATTCAAATGTTACATAAAAGCGCCAATAAAGAGCAGTGAACAGGAAGTGAAAAAAAAGTGAATAACTTTTGTGATAATTCCAAAATGTTTTTTTAAGTATATATGCAGTTACTTTTTACTGCCCATCCTGGAGAATCCGTGTCCATGTACTTTTTGTTCATTCAATTAAAAAATTATGTTTAATAATACATTTTAGCTTAAAATATCAAACATTTATCTTTTCTTATTTGTATTATTGCAAAAAAAATGTTTTTAAATAAATGAACGCAACATACATGGACCGGTCTC